>NC_134504.1:0-122500 GCF_040206685.1 Ascaphus truei | reverse complement strand
TCCAGTACTCCCGATTACATGATTGCTATGTCACTGATGGTGGAAGGGAAGGGATCATCCAACATCCGTCCGTCCGATCCATAGTAATACAGGACACGATCTCCCCGGTGCAAAACGAGCATTTTTTATTTATTTATTATTATATATATATATATATATATATATATATATATATATATATATATATATATATATATATATATATATATATATATATATATATATATATATATATATATATATATAATATATAATATATATTATATATATAATAAAAAAGGTATCACCTAATACTGAAGAACTCATTTATTCTGAACTATCGCAACTGGACTAACACAGCTATTTTCTACTATATATATCTATATCTTGGAAATTATGTCATGGGCTGGGTGCCCTGACGACACTGTGACGTAGTAGCTACGTCTTGGTCAATCAAAGGGTTAAGCAATTTCTCACAGCAATTGGTAGAATATAATTTTCGTGTTCTATGCTTTTGAAATTAAAAAAAATCTGAATTTTCTTTCTGTAACATTGTCGCAAAGAGATTTCTATTGATGTATAATATGAACAGGTAACGCATTAGTTTTAGGGGGTATGCCGTTTGGAAAGAATGGTGTTCCTGAAATTTCAGCATACAAATGTTTTAAATTCTAGCATCCAACCAATTTCCTGAAAAGGTTTCTCAAACTGCTATCCCTCAGCATAGGAGGTAGGATAAAGGTGGTAGGAGTGGAAACCAGCTCTCCCAATATTTTCCTGGACTGTACATGTCAATGTATAACATTACCGAGTAGCAAAAGGATGTTGGAAATGATGAGCATGGACACTTGTAAGGTTATGCATTTAGGATTTTCCTCCAGTATTTGGTGGGAAATCCTGCTTATAGACTGTATTGAATTGAGGCCAATATTTCATCCTAATCTCTTGCTGTGCCCATAATAGTGCTGTAACATAAACACCGTTATACCTGCTCTACTTGGCCCCTGTGGCACTGCCTCATCATAAATAATTCCTTCTATACCTACATACTGTATGTTTGAAAGACCATCATATGGCCCAGATTTAGTAAACTGAAGTAAGCCTACGGGTATGTTAATGCCTTTTCAAATAAAAGGGTTTTTAAAGCGCATTTAGATTTACTATATTTAGTTAATCTGGGCCTTTGTACCACTTGCGTATTTATTCATACCTTCCGATTTATCTGAACGAAGAGTTCCCATCAACACAATCTAAACCTCCCTTTTAAACCTAATGCAGCTTCTCTGCTTTCCAATATCCATTGATGTACATGCATGCACTATTATTGTCTCCCATTACTACAAGTGCAGTTTCCCACCACTAATACTACTGTCTCCCACTACTACTACTATGTATCTATCCTCCCACCACTAATACTACTGTCTCCCATTACTACTACTATGTATCTATCCTTCCACCACCACTACGGTCTCCCACCACCACTAGTACTGTGTCTCCCACCACTACTACTACTATGTATCCCACTACAAGTACTACTGTGTCTTCCACTACGACTAGTCTCCCACTACTACGACTACTTCTACTAGTCTCCCCCACTACTACTACTACTAGTCTCCTCCTCCTACTACTAGTCTCCCCTACTACTACCCCCAACTACTACTAGTCTCCCACTACTACTACTCCGACTAGACTCCCACTACTATGACTAGTCTTCCACTACTACTACTAGTCTCTTCTAGTGGCCTTAAGCAGTGATAATTGTGGTATGTCCCTTGATGTGCAAGTCCTGTTTAAAAGATTTACTCAGTGGCCTTAAGCAGTGATATTTTTGGTATGTTTGAGTATCAAAAGGTGTTTTTTTTCCCCTCTCTTAACTATGTGCTGTTAATTGACCAACTGGAACAAGCTGATTTTATTGGGGCGGGGGGAGGGTCATGTGACTGCTTTAGATGTATAAAACACTTATTCTCCTTGCATTGGCAAGGAAGCATTGGCATCTTAAGAGTGATGCATTTAAAGTGATAAATATAGTTAGACTATAGTTTGACTAGAGGTGACTGGGGACTGCATTCTTTCTGCAAACTCTTTTACTCAAGACAACAAACGGTAAGCTATTCAGATCACACTATGATCCCATGCTTGCTAACCTGCCTATTTCAACCCCCCACCCCTTTACAACTTATTCACGGCAGTCTCTCCCAAAACTGACTGCACAATTACACTGAAACCCTGAATGACTCTAGCATTGCAATTCAGCTAAACATTTGACAAGGAACAGGCACACCACTGCTGTTTAGTCTGCACACACTCACTCTGCTCACTCTGCACACTCTGCTCCTTGCAGCACTGCCTACCTCTAGCATCATGAACCTGCTATGTATCTTAACTTTTTTCTTTCTCCTGGCCTCATGGAGATGTTACTCCCTCTATCCACTACAATCTCCTCCATCCTGGCCCACACCCAACATCACCATACACCCTGGACTACTCAAAAGCCTTTCACTATCTACTGAATGTTGGTGGAGAACTCTAAAAACCAGCACCTCTCACTCAAATGGCAAATATCACAAATCTACAACTTGCAAACAACTACCCAAATTTCTACTCATACTATTACTCTCTTTAGCAGGTGATATTGAACCTAACCCAGGTCCTCCCATTTCAGCTCTGTCCCATGCCCCTGTGAATTCCACCTTTAAATTCCAAAAAGGGCTATCTGTCGCCCATATAAACATCCGGAGCCTGCTGCCCAAACTGGACGAACTAAGGGCATGGTGCCTTATGCATAAACCCAAAGCCATCGTTCTTACAGAAACATGGCTATCCCCTAAAACCCCTGATGCAAATATTGCCATCCAGGGATACTCCATTTTTAAGAGAGATAGGTCAAAGAGAGGAGGAGGGGTGTTATTCTATATTGCAGACACATTACAATTTACACTGCTAAATTGCCCACCAAGCCCACCCTCTTTTGAAATTCTAGTTGGCAAAATCTGCCTCCCCTTTTCTAAGCAAATCTTGCTTGCTGGCATCTACCGCCCCCCTCAAGCCCCTCTACAATCCCTGACTGATATCACCCAATTTCTTGGCTCCATTTCCTCTCTGAATGAGAAGAGTGAGCTGCTAGTTCTTGGGGATTTCAACTTCAATTGGCTTGACCCTAAAAACCACAAAATCCAGATACAACTCAAGTCACTTAACCTATCGCAACTCATTTCCCAACCCACACGGATAAACCTGAAATCGCATAACCATTCCTTGCTAGACTGGATTCTCTCCTCAAACCCTCAAACCCCAGCAGAATCCAATCCTCTGGCATCCTTCTTGATATTTTCAGTGACCATGCAATAGTGTTCTGTGTAAGGAAAATTAAACCGCTCCATTCAAGCCCTAAAGTTCTCCTCACTAGAACATTTAAAAACTTTAACCCACAACAGTTTCTGGATGACCTTACCAACTGCCCATGGCACAGAATCGATTTAATTCCCGACCCTGATTCTGCGCTCGACTATTTCCAATCTGAGTTCTTAAAACTCTGCGATACCCATGCTCCACTACGCAAAATAAGGATACGGGGGGCCCACCTTCCATGGGTTACACCTGACCTTATAGCACTCTACCAGTTCAGGGATGCCTTGTGGAAAAGCTACAAAGTAACTGGCACTACCAAGGATCTCAATCACTACAGATGCTTGAGGAACATGTGCACAAGGCAAACAAGGCATGCAAAAGCACAATATTACTCTGACAATCTCCACCAAAATACATCAAACCCAGCTAACTTCTGGAAGGTTATCAACAATATATTCCAGCCTTCTAACCATCAACAACCAAGTAATATCACTAAGGGGGATATTACTCTGACAAACCCCACTGACATTGCAAATGCATTCAATGATTACTTTGTGGGGTGTGCCACTAACTTATTAGCGAAACGCAGCCCAAACCACAAACCTGAATCTCATCCTGGGAGTACCCCTATAATCCCACTCCCTCCCAACACTGCCCACAATTTTCAATTTGGCCCAGTATCTGAAGAGGAGATTATACAAGCGCTCCTCAAACTAAAACTAAGCAGCCAATGTGGACCTGACTTACTACAATCTAGGTTCCTACGACTTGGTGCCCCAGCCATTGCCAAACCAATTGCTTCCATAGTCAACTCTATCCTGTCTGCAGGCCATATCCCTAAGACCTGGAAAACTGCCAGAGTTGTCCCAATCTTCAAAAGTGGGGACAAAAACACTGTCTCAAACTACAGGCCAATCTCACTTCTCCCAATTCTATCCAAAGTCATGGAAAAATGTGTCCACTCCCAACTAAGCGATTTCTACACCAAAACAAATTTCCCTAGCCAATTCCAATCTGGCTTTCGTCCCAAACACTCCACCGTAACTACCCTGCTAAAAGTTTGCAATGAAATCCAGTGTGGAATGGAACGGGGACAACTCACTGGTGCAGTATTCCTAGATTTTGCAAAGGCTTTTGACACAGTTGATCATGCTATCCTGCTTAACAAACTCCAGAGCTCTGGAATAGGGAAGCATGCTTTAAACTGGTTTCAGTCCTACCTATCAGGAAGATCCCAACATGTGTCCATCTCAGGCTCTAACTCCAACCCCCTGGATATCACCTGTGGTGTCCCGCAAGGCTCTGTTCTGGGGCCCCTACTCTTCTCAGTGTTCATTAATGATCTTCCCACAGCTTGTAAGGAAGCCTCAATACATATGTATGCAGATGACACAATCCTATATGCACACAGCCATAGCCTCTCTGACCTTCAACACATACTTCAGTCTGACTTTTTGAGACTCGAAAACTGGATTTCTCAAAACAAACTGTTTTTAAACACTGACAAGACGGTAACAATGGTATTTGGGACCAAGACTAAATTTGTAAAGCTTCCAGTGACTGAGCTCCTGATTAGAACCAACGCTAACACCACCTTAACCCCTGTCACTAGTTTTAAATACCTGGGCTTATGGTTTGACTCCCACTTAACATTCGGGATGCACATTGATACCCTGACAACCAAGACCTACGCCAAACTAGGGGTACTTTACAGGAACAAATCCTCCCTAAGTCTCCTGGTCAGAAAGCGTATCGCACAGCAGATGCTAATGCCAATTATTGACTATGGAGACATAGTATATGTCTCGGCACCTCAAACCCACCTTAGCAAACTTGACACCCTCTACAATTCAATTTGTCGTTTTGTTCTCCAATGCAACTACAACACACATCACTGCGAAATGCTCAAAGAACTAGATTGGTCATCACTAGAGTCTAGGCGCAAAGTTCACCTTTCCTGTCTTGCCTTTAAATTCTTCATGGGCAAGCTACCCAGCTACCTGAACAAGCTCCTCACCCCTACCACTTGCAGCACTTATCACCTGAGATCAGACTCCAAAAGACTGTTCATGGTCCCAAGGCTCAACAAAGTATCCGGACGTTCCTCCTTCTCCTACCGTGCACCCCAAAACTGGAACAACCTACCAGAGACTCTCACATCTACCACCAGTTTAAGTTCTTTCAAATCTAAGGCTGTCTCACATTTTAACCTGGTCTGTAACTGTTTCATACGCTCATAATATATATTTTCTTTAACTGTGCACGCAATGTCTTGTATATAATGTATACCCTGTTCATTTATGTAACTGTACTTGTAACCATGTATTATTTGTTTAACTCTGTGCATAGGACACACTTGAAAACGTGAGGTAACTCTCAATGTATTACTTCCTGGTAAAATATTTTATAAATAAATAAATAAATAGTATTACTACTATTAGTCCCCCCCCATACCACTACTACTGTATCTCCCACCACTACTACTGTCTCCCAGCAGTACTACTACTACTGTGTCTACTACTACTACTACTGTCTCTACTACTACTACTACTACTGTCTCCCACTACTGCTACCACTGTCTCCCAGTACACTGGGTTGGTGTCACACTATTTACATTTCTGTCTATTACACTTGCAGTTATTTTTAGACATTTTCTTAAACCTCATATTGTAAAGTTCTAAACATATTACAAGGTGTACGAATAAAGGTAGTGATGGTACAATAAAAGTACTGAATCATAATTAATGGGTGAACTGTTTTCCCTTCTAATTTTTTAATAGATGATTCATAATTATATGGAGCATTTGGAACGTACTAAACTTCATCAGTTAATAGGAGCTGATCAGCTGGAATCTTCTATGCACAGTAAAATTAGGTAAGATTTGTTTTTCTCAACATAAAAAATAAAAAAAATACACCCTTGTTCTTTGTGCGATGGAGAGAATGTCGCCATTGTCTTGTAATCCTGGAACAATAATTGGGCTGATTCAGAAAAGCTTATTGAATGATTGGAATGTAGTAGAAAAGCAGAATTGAAATTTGCTGTAGCTAAAACCATTAAAACACTATGCAAAATAATACAGAATTTTGCTTTTGTTTCATAAATATAATTGTCCACGTTTCTTGCTGTTTGCGCAGTGAATAGATCAATGGTAAAATGTTCTTGTACTCTATATTTTTTGTGTTTTTAGAAAACCTTTTTATCGGCTTATTTTGTTGCTTTAATTGTAGATTGTTTTGCTATGTTATTTTGAAGGCTTGGCTTGTGCTAGCAGTGCATTTATTTTTTAGCTCGACTCGGGGTCAATAAATAGTTAATGAAGCACTATTGGATGCAGCATAGAAAAGAGCAGCTTCCCGATGTATTCCTTTTGAGAGCACAGCAGCGAGAGGGATGATGTCATTCTCTGGAGCTGCAGCAGGAGAGGAGGAGGAGAAGGCTGCTGCTACTGATGGCATTGTTTTTGTGGCAGCAGCTGAATGACCGACGCTCAGACCAGAGATACACCCTTAGTAATTGTGTAGCTTTTTTGATACCGGCGTGCCACCATGCCCGCACAGCGACATGAGTCCCGGATGCATGCTTCTGTTTGTGTTTGGCTTCGTTGGCGGGGCGGTGGTCATTAATTCAGCTATTTTAGTGTCCCTTTCTGTTCTGCTGCTTGTGCACTTCTCTTTCTCCACTGGTTTACCGGCCCTGACACAGAACCTGCCAAGGATTCTCAGGTACCCAGGCCTTGTGTTTGTTTTGCTTTCTTATTTTGGATTGCATTCATTGTCGATTTCTGTTATGCAATATTTGAGATCACCACTGTAGTTGCCATAAATGTAAAATGTAGGATCATACAAGTATATAGTCCTCTCACATGGGGAAGTAACACATGGGATTTTAGAAACTGAATCTAAGGTGTACATGTACAGTTGACATTTAATGTGATATATGAATTGCTCAATCAGTGCCATTTTAATTTATGGCAAATGCTTTTTAATCTTTATTTGGAGCATTCATTTGTATATGTATAATGTAATAAGTAGCCGTTTCTCTGTTAGAGTTATATCTATTTTTAGGCTTTACATGAATGATGTTTTAAAATAATGATTCTTTCATTGGTTAGTCCGAGTATGCTAGTTAACTGTTTTTATTCTATTACTGTTTTTTGATAATCTTGCTTTGCATTAATTACTGCCCTTTGGTGTGCACTTGATTGTATAGTTATTCTGTTTTCTAAGCTATTTGTGTTCAGTCCAGTACATTTGCTGGATTCCCATGGTATGTTCCATAGAGATAAGGATTCAGGTTACCTCCTTAATACACAGGATTACATTGCTGATTATTGTTTTAGCATCTCTTTATTTGCAGGTCAACATTGAAGCCCAATGTTTTGAAAGGTCAAGTGTGGTGTTGACATAGTGACCATGGGGTAATCCTCAGAAACTTCGTGCTTCGATGTTGAGCTGCAAATAAAGAGATGATAAAGCTAAAATAATGACTTATTGAATCCTGTGTGCAGCTGATGTAACCTGAACCCTTACCTCTATGGATGTTTATGGCAGCCAGGGGAGGGCATCAGTGCCTTATACAGTTTCTATGGTATGTTTCATAGTAATAAGAATGTGCCACTATGCCAATATATACAGTATGTTTTTCTTCGTATGTAATGCAGATAATATGTTTTGGGAAATTAAAATGTTATTTTATTATGGAGATACTGAAAGGGCATATTGTTTATATTTTGAGCCATCATAATAATAAAGAAAGATCTGATTTATTTTTAATAAGGTGTTTTCTCAAACACATAAGAAGCCAATTTTGCTAATTTGGACTAGAGAAAGTTGTTTCTTTTTGTCCATATTATGATAGATGTCTATTTGCCAGTTATTTGGGAGTTTAGGGATGCCCATCTGGCTTTATTATTCTTGTGACGCTGCAGTCAGAATTATTTTGGCAAATAATATTTATTATAGCACCTATAATAAGCCACAATTATCATCATTGGTATTGGTTTAGAACACTGTCTGCAGTAAGAAATGACTTTATAAATGCTGATTTCATGTTAAACCCAAAAGGAGGCAGTTTTACTGGTTGGATGCTACACACACTTGTCATGTTTGTGCTCGACTCACAGCATTATTTTGTCATCGTTTTTTAACCATCTATGTATCAGAAGGTCATAATATGCATACACATGCATGTGTGAAGTAAGATCTATATATCTTATTAAAGGCATATTTAAAGGAAGGTGACCCCCCTACACTGAAGTCAGGCAGGAGAGCCGTTGTTGACTTGTGTTGGAATGAAGGGGAAAGCAAAAGCCAGAGTGGCTTTCAGTGCATTGCACTCTCTGATACACCACACCATCACATAACAAACATGGTGACTCCCGGGGATCCAGCAAAAGCTGAAGGATACATTACGTGTATTTTATAGATATAATAAACATATTCCACTTGTGTGCTAAAATAATTCTTCCCAAACAACTGTAGTAGAGAGTGATGAACATGATCTCTCCTACAAAACGAGCAAACATGACATTCTGAGAACATAGAATGGCTCTTTGCTCACCCGCCCATATGACGTTGTGAGTATCACGGGAGACCAGGACAATTACACCAGGGATCAGTACACTAGACTGAACTGCAGAGCTGTACAAAAGTGAATTTATTGGAAAAAGTTTCCACAAACCTCCAGTACATAAAACACACAAACTCTCCCAACTGGAGGATCAACCTAAAGTCCTAGGTGCGGGCACCTGTTTCTAGAAGTTTACCCCGATAAACGTTCCCAAACTTGTGCTGCTGTCATCGGTTGTATAGGCAGTCCTGCCTTGTACTCTGTTAACCAGCAGTTTTAAAAGTCCCCATCGTTGCTTCCCTCCAAAACTCCTCCGGAACAACCCGGATGACTTCGGAGACTTAAAGGGTCCACTTCGGCTCTCCGAACACTCCACTTCGAGATTGTGGAACCAAAGCAGAGTTCCTGCGCATATATCCCTCGGTCTCCATCCACCAACATTGACGGAGGCTCGACCAATCCAAGAGTGGATTGTCTTTGGGGTCCAATCAGCGAGTGAGGGCTCGCCTGTATTAGATGAATCCTGAGCAAAACAGGTTACCAGATTACCAGACTTCAAGGACAGCCCACAGGGGCAGGCTTAAGTCGAGCGGGCCATTTGAACAATGGGAGTCGTGCCTACAGGGCACCGTCCTTGCAACTGTTCCCCTGGTCCTCCCAATATCCCCGAAGGGATAGGCGACTCAGTGTTTGGGCCGGACAATTGTTCCCCTGCGGGGAGCCACTTTCCCCACACCAGAGTCCACAGCCCTGCCTCGCTCTACAATGTCCCAAGCCACTCACCTTACCTCTTCCAGGTTCTCCTTTGTGTTGAGGTTGGATACTGGCATACCCATCCTTCCCACATTTAAAACATTACGCATACAGTTAACCCCTGATTCCTGAAGTGCTGGAACCAGGCTTAAACATATAATATCAGCCCAATGTGGGCACAGTATACTTTTACGCCGGTGCTGCCCGCAGACCAGACCCGTCCCCTGAGCTGAAGGGGGACGTGGTAATACACGCACCCGCAGCAAAGGGAGCGTGTCCGGAGTGTGGTATAAAGCGTTGCCAGGCCAGGTGTAGTAAGGTAGACAATACTTGCCGGTACCGGTTGTAGAGATAGAGTGAAGAATGCCTTGCCGAAGTCAGGGAGTGGAGATAGGTCATAGTCCAAGCCGTGTTCAAGGGGTTACCAGAGTGAGCGTTGTCCAAGGAGTGCCGAGATCGAGAGCCAGAGGGGGTAGTCGTACAAGCCGCGTCAGAACCTGTGAAAACACTGAGAGAATCCAGAAGTACTTCCATACAGAGACTATGTCGAGCAAAGACTGAGAGCAGAGAGGAGCTAGATAAAGCAGGAAGGTCCAATTAGGAACGGAGGCGGGACAGGAAGAGTTACAGGGAGACACTGCAGATTGGTGCAGGCATAACAGGCCAGGTGAGTCTTGTTAGTAACCTGAGTATGCTCGTGCAGTGTGCGGGGGCGGAGCCTGAGGTCCGGGGGACGGGAATAAGAGTGTGCAGACTGAGCGTGCTCCGTAACTCGTGTACGCGCGTGAACCGAGCCAGTGGATGGTGCAGGTGTGCGTGTAGGAGGGCGTGGGCGCGCCCGGCGCTGAGCAGAGGAATCGCCGAGGGGAGTGATCCCGCGACGGCGGCAGGGGCTAGGAGCCGTGGAGGCCGGTAAGGCAGGATTGTTTTGTGTGTCCAGGGACTCCCTGCGGGGAGGGAGTGCTCTGTGTGGGGAACCGGGAGAACGCCGATTCCTGACATATACATACACAGCAGGGGTACAAGGAACTGTACATACACAAATAAATCTATATATATATATATATATATATATAAAACGGAAATGTTTGTCTGTAGTGTTGTGTGTTTTGTCATTGGTTGGCCCCTCTCGCTGGCAAGCTCTCCCATTGGCTATGGGGTGGGGTATGCGGGCGGGGTGACGTCACACACGGGCTCACAGGCACTCTTCGATACTCTTCGGGTGCAGGGGGGGTGAGAGTGCTGTGGAGTGCAGGGGGGGTGAGAGTGCTGTGGTGTGCAGCGGGGTGAGTGCTGTGGGGTGCAGGGGGGTGAGAGTGCTGTGGGGTGCAGGGCGGGAGAGTGATGTGGGGTGCAGGGGGGGAGAGTGATGTGTAGGGGGGGTTGAGAGTGCTGTCCGGTGCAGGGGGGGACAGTGATGTGAGGTGTCCCGGGGGGAAACGGAGCTTAACGGGTGGGAGGGGGGGAACCGAGCTGGGAATGGGGGAGGGGAGCGGAGACAGAGGGGGAGCAGGAAAATTTCCTCCCGGGCAACTCTGGGTATATCAGCTAGTACATTATATTATGGACAGGTAGGGAGAATGGCAGGCGTAACCTTTATTAAAAGCTGTCAAATCTACCCCTACCGTCACCGTCAGCACCCTAACTTTGGTGTATACTGTAGGTCCAGAAGCAGTCGCAGCAGAAAAATAATTGGGAAACATTATTGCCACGGGGTATTTGTTCTTCCTAGATCTATCCCTTAAAATGTTCTCCTCTTATCAGCTTTTCTGATTACACTTGTCATTGTTCATCAATTTCTGTTCAATGGCAATGTATCATCTGGATTTGGTCATATCAAACAATATAGAAGTAATAACAAATATTCAAGTCCTGGAACATTTGGGTAACAGTGATCATAACGGTCTCATTTGAAATAAATGATCAAAAAACAGATTACTTGGGTTCAACAAAGACTAAACTTTAGAAAGGCAGATTTTAATAAACTTAGGTTTAATCTAGTAGTAATACAATGGGATGATGTTTTTGCAGGGAAAAATGTAGAAGATAAATGGGCAGTCTTTAAAACATTGTTAGAAAAGCACACTTATCAGTGTATACCCTTGGGTAATAAGTATAAAAGAAATAAGTCAAAACCAATGTGGCTAAATAAACAGGAAGGGGAGGAAATGGACAAGAAGAGGAAGGCGTTTAGATTCTTTAAGTCAGAAGGGACAGAGACATCGTATCAGAATGATAAGGAATGTAACAAAAATTGCAAAAGGGCAATCAAATTAGAAAAAATGGATAATGAAAAAAGGATTGCAATAGAAAGTAAAGTCAACCCTAAAAAGTTCTTTGAGTACCTTAATAACAAAAACATGAGAAAAGAAAATATAGGACCCTTTCAGTGTGAGATGGGTGGGCAGATTATTGGAGATAAGGAAAAAGCTGAGGTATTAAACAAATTCTTTGCCTCTGTGTTTACCAGGGAAGAATCAAGTTCAATAGTAGTGCCGCAGGAGGAAGCCACAACCTCCATATTAATGAACAATTGGTTAACTGAGGAAGAAGTTCATAAGCGACTTGAAAAAATTAAAGTAAATAAGGCACCTGGCCCCGATGGCATACATCCAAGAGTTCTCAAGGAGTTAAGCTCAGTAATAGCAAAACCATTATATTTAATATTCAAGGACTCCATTTCCACAGGCTCAATACCACAAGATTGGCGTAAAGCAGATGTGGTGCCTATATTTAAAAAGGGAGCTAGATCACAACCGTGAAATTACAGACCTGTAAGCCTGACTTCAATAGTAAGGAAACTACTTGAAGGTTTAATACGGGATAATATTCAGGAATACCTAATGGAAAACAAAATTATTAGTAATAGTCAGCATGGATTTATGAAGGATAGATCTTGCCAAACTAACCTTATTTGTTTCTTTGATGAGGTAAGTAGGAATGTAGACCAGGGTAATGCAGTTTATGTGGTCTACTTAGATTTTACAAAGGCCTTTGATACGGTTTCACACGAGGTTGGTGTATAAAATAAAGAAAATTGGACTCCGTAATAATATATGCACCTGGATTGAGAACTGGTTAAAGGACAGACAACAGAGGGTTGTCATAAATGGAACTTTTTCAGGTTGGGCTGAAGTCGTGAGTGGAGTACCTCAGGGATCGGCACTGGGACCCCTGCTTTTTAACTTGTTTATTAATGACCTTGAGGTTGGGATTGAGAGCAAAGTCTCCATCTTTGCTGATGATACTAAATTGTGTAAGGTAATAGAATCAGAGCAGGATGTAATTTCTCTTCAGAAGGACTTGGAGAGACTGGAAACGTGGGCAGGTAAACGACAAATGAGGTTTAATACAGATAAATGTAAGGTTATGCATTTGGGATGCAAGAATAAAAAGGCGACTTACAAATTAAATGGAGATATATTGGGGGAATCCTTGATGGAGAAGGATTTAGGAGTGCTTGTAGACAGCAGGCTTAGCAATAGTGCCCAATGTCATGCAGTAGCTGCAAAGGCAAACAAGATCTTATCTTGCATCAAACGGGCAATGGATGAAAGGGAAGTAAACATAATTATGCCCCTTTACAAAGCATTAGTAAGACCACACCTTGAATATGGAGTACAATTTTGGGCACCAATCCTAAGAAAAGACATTATGGAACTAGAGAGAGTTCAGAGAAGAGCCACCAAATTAATAAAGGGGATGGACATTCTAACTTATGAGGAGAGGCTAGCAAAATTAGATTTATTTACATTAGAAAAAAAGCGTCTAAGAGGGGATATGATAACTATATACAAATATATTCAGGGACAATACAAGGAGCTTTCAAAAGAACCATTCATCCCACGGGCAGTACAAAGGACTCGGGCCATCCCTTAAGGTTGGAGGAAAGGAAATTTCACCAGCAACAAAGGAAATGGTTATTTACAGTAAGGGCCGTTAAAATGTGGAATTCATTACCCATGGAGACTGTGATGGCAGATGCAATAGATTTGTTCAAAAAAAGGTTGGACATCTTTTTAGATGGGAAAGGTATACAGGGATATACCAAATAAGTATACATGGGAAGAATGTTGATCCAGGGATTAATCCGATTGCCAATTCTTGGAGTCAGGAAGGAATGAATTTTTCCCCTTAATGGGGTTTTTTGTTTGCCTTCCTCTGGATCAATAAGTAAGTATAGATATAGGATAAAGTATCTGTTGTATAAATTTAGCACAGGTTGAACTTGATGCACCTACGTCTTTTTTCAACCTCATCTAGTACAGGCATACCCCGGTTTAAGGACACTCACTTTAAGTACATTCGCGAGTAAGTACACAGCACCCAATAGGTAGACGGCAGCTTGCGCATGCGCCTGTCAACATGTCCTGAACAGTAATACCGGCTCCCTACCTGTACCGAAGCTGTGCGCAAGCGGGGAGACTATAGAGCCTGTTACAAATGTGTTATTTACATCAGTTATGCACGTATATGACGTTTGAAGTACAGTAAATGCATCGATAAGTGGAAAAAGGTAGTGCTTCACTTTAAGTACATTTTCGCTTTACATACATGCTCCGGTCCCATTGCGTACGTTAATGTGGGGTATGCCTGTATGTAACTACTATGTAACTATGTAACCTATAATTAGATGTGTTGATCATTTTGCCTGAGAGCACACAATTAACTTGTAGGAACTGTTAAATAAGTCCAGCTTTGATTTCTGGTAAGTTATAAAAAAACACGAAACATACCATTAGCAGTAAATTCTATTTTTTAAATTGAATACTGCAGAGTACTTAAGTATTAGGAGATACCTTTTTTTTATTTGAACTAACAATTGATTTTATAAGGCAAGCGTTTGAGTTTTCTCTTCCTCAGGTCAGCAATATTGATTTACAAAATATTCCAGAAGTTTAACAGAGAGATAAAAATGTAGCTCACCTCTATGATATTGGTAATGGTGCAGAGGGAGGAACAGTGCATGTGATACAGAACGAGACTTTTGGTGAGACCTTTGATAGATTCAGAGAGTATATAAAAAGTATCTGGAAAACCGTATTTAAGGTTTCTTCATTAGGCCGTGCTTATAGTGCTGATTACAGCAACGGCGCTAGCGTCAAAGTAAGTCGATGTAATCCGTCGCGTGCGCCTATAGTGGGCGCGACACAGCGACCAAAATCACAGAAGTTAATAGATTTTAATATATACCGCGACGGCCGCACCACGTGACTGCAATAAACCAATCACATAGCCTCTGCCTGACATCACCGCTCCTTGCAGCTAGCGACATCGCAATCACCGAATTACAACTTCGGCGGTGGGTGACGTCACCGGTCGCGTTGCCGTCAATGTAACCTGCACTATAAGCTCAGCCTTAGTGATCCATATTCAACTGAGATGTTCACAAGTGGAATCCCATTGGTGTTTGCTCTGAACTGAGTACTTTCAAAGTTTAATGCTTTGGATGAATGTATATTATTAGGGAATGAATCGCAGCATATGAAAGCAAGTGGTATTTTGGGAATTGTGTAGCCTGAGAGACAATCTTAGCGGTCTAGGACATTTGGTCGCGGCCGCTTCGGTGCGATCAAATGGCCATTGGCACTCCGCCACCAGAAACTGCCACACCCGCTAAGGTAAGTAAACGCCCTTACCCTAAACCCCCCACCTTAAGCCCTTACCCTAAACCCCCCACCGTAAGCCCTTACCCTAAATGCCCCTGCCCTAAACCCCCTACCCTAAGCCCTTACTCTAAAACCCCACACCCTAAGCCCCCACACCCTAAGCCCTTAACCTAAAAACCCCAACCCTAAGCCCTTAACCTAAAACCCCCTACCCTAAGCCCTTAACCTAAAAACCCCTACCCTAAGCCCTTAACCTAAAACCCCTTACCCTAAAACCCCTACCCTAAGCCCTTACCCTAAAACCCCACACCCTAATCCCTTACCCTAAAACCCCCTACCCCAAGCCCTTACCCTAAAACCCCCTACCCCAAGCCCTTACCCTAAAACCCCCTACCCTAAGCCCTTAACCTAAACCCCCCCACCCTAAGCCCTTAACCTAGTGCTTACCCTAAAACCCTTTAAATTAACCCCGCTACCCTAACCACGAACACCTAACCAGTAATAAAACTTACCTTCGATGTGTCCGGTGGCGGGGATTCTAGCAGCGAATCGGCTGCGGCGGAGTGTCCGTCCGTCGCAAGGCTGCGGTTGCCATTTGATTCCGCAATCTTTGTACAGCAAGAGATGGAGTGTGCTGCGTTAAGCATTGAAATGTATCACATACAGGCAAAGTATTGAGCTGAAGATTTATAAAAGAAATAATAGTGTCAAGTTGATATCGAATAGAGTAAAAACTGTAGATATGATGTACTTATATTTTCATATTCTCAGAAATAAGTAGATAGATATACAAACATGGCTCATAAGTATATACATGTTAACTTGGTTCCATAATATATAGCACAGGCCATAAGAATCTTGCCGTATTTACACTATTCTCTCTTTTAACATGTGTAAAAAATAAACCCAAATTGTTTCATTTTTCAAAAAGGAAAGAACGTCCAATTACTTTGGGGATCTTCCCATTGACCTCAGGCGAGGCTTTGGTTTTACCTGATACCCATGGTGCAGAAGCACCTGGAAATGGACCATGGAAACTACAAGAGCAGAACCACACACGTTGCAATACCAGTTTAAAGGTAAACTTGGAATTTTGTTAAAACAATATCTGTTCGTAAAGTTTCGAAACATACAGATGCAGCGGCCGTTATTGGAACATTTACCTGGGTTCATCCCGCGTTACGCAGCGTGGTAGACCCAGGATGGTCAGTTGCAGACATAATGGCCCATCGGAGGAACACAGCAGGGGTCCCTGCTGTGTAAGTCCTACTGTAATAGACAGTCTCTGTAATAGACACGCAGTAAGAGATGGGCTGAATCGGTCACTCTAACTGCGCGCCTCTCACAGGAGATTACGGGGTTTTTATTAAAATTCTATTAGTGTAATTGTGTATTAGTGGGTGGGTAGTAAAGTACATCTTAATATATAAAATCGAATGGTTGGTACTAGCTGCGGTGAATCTGATTGGTCCTCAGCCTCTGGCCAATCAGATTGGTGGGTCTGACGTCACCCAACTGCCACTCTCTTCCCCCTCGGCCACACACACAGACACACACACACACCTCTCTCTATGTCCTCTCCCCCCCATCACACTCACCTTCCTTTCCCGGCGCTCCACTCACCTCCCTCCACTCACCTCCCTGGCGCTCCACTCACCTCCCTCCACTCACCTCCCCAGTGCTCCACTCACCTCCCTCCACTCCCCGGCGCTCCACTCATCTCCCTCCACTCCCTGGTGCTCCACTCACCTCCCTCCACTCCCCGGCACTCCACTCACCTCCCTCACTCCCCGGCGCTCCAACTCACCTCCCTCCACTCCCCGGCGCTCCACTCACCTCCCTCAGTCCCCGGCGCTCCAACTCACCTCCCTCCACTCCCCTCCCTCCACTCCCCGGCGCTCCACTCACCGGCGCTCCACTCACCGGCGCTCCACTCACCGGCACTCCCCTCCCTCCACTCCCCTCCCTCCACTCCCCGGCGCTCCACTCCCCGGCGCTCCACTCACCTCCCTTCACTCCCCGGCGCTCCACTCACCTCCCTCCACTCACCTCCCTCCACTCTCCGGCGCTCCACTCACCTCCCTCCACTCACCTCCCTCCACTCCCCGGCGCTCCACTCACCTCCCTCCCCGGCGTTCCACTCACCTCCCTCCACTCACCTCCCTCCCCGGCGTTCCACTCACCTCCCTCCCCGGCGTGGGGGACAGGCAGCCTGTAGCTGCCACGCGGCGCCTAAGATGGCGGCGGCCGGAAGGACCCCCTTCCTCCCTCGCGGGAGTAACTAACATGGCGGAGCCCGGAAGGAGAGGTGTGTGTGTGTGTGTATGTCACTGTGTGTGTCTCACTGTGTGTGTGTCACTGTGTGTGTGTGTCACTGTGTGTGTGTGTGTGTGTGTGACACTGTGTGTGTGACACTGTGTGTGTGTGGGGGGGGGACACTGTGTGTGTGTGTGGGACACTGTGTGTGTGTGTGGGACACTGTGTGTGACACTATGTGTGGGGGACACTGTGTGTGTGGGGGACACTGTGTGTGTGGGGGACACTGTGTGTGTGGGGGACACTGTGTGTGTGGGGGACACTGTGTGTGTGGGGGACACTGTGTGTGTGGGGGACACTGTGTGTGTGGGGGACACTGTGTGTGTGTGGGACACTGTGTGTGGGACACTGTGTGTGTGAGACACTGTGTGTGTGTGTGACACTGTGTGTGTGTGTGTGTGACACTGTGTGTGTGTGGGACACTGTGTGTGTGTGGCACTGTGTGTGACACTGTGTGTGTGGGGGACACTGTGTGTGTGGGGGACACTGTGTGTGTGTGTGACACTGTGTGTGTGTGTGTGACACTGTGTGTGTGTGTGACACTCTGTGTGTGTCTGACACTGTGTGTATGTGTGTGACACTGTGTGTGGGACACTGTGTGTGTGTGTCACTGTGTGTGTATCTGTGTTGTGTGTGTGTGTGACACTGTGTGTGTGTGTGTCACTGTGTGTGTGTCAGACACTGTAGGGTGGGGACCGGAGCTACGCATGGGGGGCAGGAGCGGAGAGAGAGGGGGGAGCGGAGAAACATACAGGGGGAGTGGAGAGGAGGGACCCGGAAATTTTAAGCAACCCACCCCCCTCCTGTCCACTGTCCCCCCCTCTCCTGTCCACTGCCCCCCCTCTCCTGTCCACTGTACCCCCCTCTCCTGCCCACTGTTCCCCCCTCCTGTCCACTGTCCCCCCCTCCTGTCCACTGGCCCCCCCTCCTGTCCACTGTCCCCCCCTCCTGTCCACTGTCCCCCCCTCCTGTCCACTGTCCCCCCCTCGTGTCCACTGTCCCCCCCTCCTGTCCACTGTCCCCCCCTCCTGTCCACTGTCCCCCCTCCTGTCCACTGTCCCCCCCTCCTGTACACTGTCCCCACCTCCTGTCCACTGCCCCCCATCCTGTCCACTGCCCCCCTCCTGTCCACTGTCACCCCCCCTCCTGTCCACTGTCACCCCCCCTCCTGTCCACTGTCACCCCCCCCCTCCTGTCCACTGTCACCCCCCCTCCTGTCCACTGTCACCCCCCTCCTGTCCACTGTCACCCCCCTCCTGTCCACTGTCCCCCCGCCTCCTGTCCACTGTCCCCCCCCTCCTGTCCACTGTCCCCCCCCTCCTGTCCACTGTCCCCCCCCTCCTGTCCACTGTCCCCCCCCTCCTGTCCACTGTCCCCCCCTCCTGTCCACTGTCACTGTCCCCTCCTGTCCACTGTCACCGTCCCCTCCTGTCCACTGTCACCGTCCCCTCTTGTCCACTGTCGCCGTCCCCTCCTGTCCACTGTCACCGTCCCCTCCTGTCCACTGTCACCCCCCCTCCTGTCCACTGTCACCCCCCCTCCTGTCCACTGTCACCTCCCCTCCTGTCCACTGTCCCCCCCCTCCTGTCCACTGTCCCCCCCTTCCTGTCCACTGTCCCCCCCTCTTGTCCACTGTCCCCCCTCCTGTTCACTGTCCCCCCTCCTGTCCACTGTCCCCCCCCACTCCTGTCCACTCTCCGTCCCCCTCCTGTCCACTCTCCTGTCCACTGTCGTCCCATCCCCTCCTGTCCACTGTCCCGTCCCCCTCCTGTCCACTGTCCCCTCCTGTCCACTGTCCCCGTCCCCTCCTGTCCACTGTCCCCGTCCCCTCCTGTCCACTGTCCCCGTCCCCTCCTGTCCACTGTCCCCGTCCCCTCCTGTCCACTGTCGTCCCGTCCCCTCCTGTCCACTGTCGTCCCGTCCCCTCCTGTCCACTGTCGTCCCGTCCCCCTCCTGTCCACTGTTCCCCCCCTCCCTCCTGTCCACTGTCCCGTCCCCCTCCTGTCCACTGTCCCGTCCCCCTCCTGTCCACTGTCCCCCCCCTGTCGACTGTCCCCGTCCCTCCTGTCCACTGTCCCCGTCTCCTCCTGTCCACTGTTGTCCCGTCCCCTCCTGTCCACTGTCCCCCCTCCTGTCCACTGTCCCCCCTCCTGTCCACTGTCCCCGTCCCCTCCTGTCCACTGTCCCCGTCCCCTCCTGTCCACTGTCCCCGTCCCCTCCTGTCCACTCTCCCCGTCCCCTCCTGTCCACTGTCCCCGTCCCCTCCTGTCCACTGTCTCCGTCCCCTCCTGTCCACTGTCCCCGTCCCCTCCTGTCCACTGTCCCCGTCCCCTCCTGTCCACTGTCCCCGTCCCCTCCTGTCCACTGTCTCCGTCCCCTGCTGTCCACTGTCCCCGTCCCCTCCTGTCCACTGTCCCCTCCTGTCCCCCACTGTCCACTGTCCCCGTCCCCTCCTGTCCCCCACTGTCCACTGTCCCCATCCCCTCCTGTCCCCCACTGTCCCTGTCCCCTCCTGACCACTGTCCCCCTCCCCTCCTGTCCCCCACTGCCACTGTCCCCCACTGTCCACTGTCCCTGTCCCCTCCTGACCACTGTCCCCCTCCCCTCCTGTCCCCCACTGTCCACTGTCCCCGTACCCTCCTGTCCACGTCCCCTCCTGTCCACTGTCCCCGTCCCCTCCTGTCCACTGTCCCCGTCTCCTCCTGTCCACTGTCCCGTCCCCTACTGTCCACTGTCCCGTCCCCTACTGTCCACTGTCCCGTCCCCTCCTGTCCACTGTCCCGTCCCCTCCTGTCCACTGTCACCGTCCCCTCCTGTCCACTGTCCCCGTCCCCTCTTGTCCACTGTCCCCGTCCCCTCCTGTTCACTGTCCCCGTCCCCTCCTGTCCACTATGCCCGTACTCTCCTCCTGTCCACTGTGCCCGTCCTCTCCTCCTGTCCACTGTGCCCGTCCCCTCCTCCTGTCCACTGTGCCCGTCCCCTCCTCCTGTCCACTTTGCCCACCCCCTCCTCCTGTCCACCCCCCTCCTCCTGTCCACTGTCCCCCCCCCCTCCTGTCCACTGTCCCCCCCCCTCCTGTCCACTGTCCCCCCCCTCCTGTCCACTGTCCCCCCCCCTCCTGTTCACTGTCCCCCCCTCCTGTCCACTGTCCCCCCTCCTGTCCACTATCCCCCCCTCCTGTCCACTGTCCCCCCCCCCTCCTGTCCACTGTCCCTCCCCCCCCCGTCCACTGTCCCCTCCCCTTCCTCCCCTCTCCCCCCCCCCTTTTTCTAGCGGGAAATTTAACTCACGGGCAACGCCGGGTCTCTCAGCTAGTATTGTAATGTAATCTGCTACAGTACTGTGCCTTAACCCCTTCATTTCCTTAGCGGGCATTGCATGGCTGCTAAGGTAATGAAACTGTTTACATTTTTATTTTTATTTATTGTGTGTGTGAGCAGGGGGTCTCCTGAGTTGAACAAAGTTTATTTCAGCCTCGGGGACCCCCTACTTCCCGAGATACAGGCCCCGTTATGGGGTGCCGGTATCTCTCTGCTTTGTTTAGATCCCACGGTCACGTGACCCACAAGATTTTAACATGGGGATACCGGCACCCCATAATGGGGCCTGTATCTCGGGAAGTAGGGCGTCCCTGGACCTGAAATCAATGCGGTTCAGCTGTGGCGACCCCCTGCTACATTACTGTAATGTTAGAATTTTAATAAAACCCCTGCGATCACCTGAGAGGCGCGCAGTTATAGTGACTGATTCAGTCTATCTCTTACTGCGTGTCTATTACAGAGAGGGAGACCCGGTAGGACTCACACAGCTCGTGAGGATCACGGGCATATCTCGAAATTCCATTTCGAGATTTGTTCGAATAACGGCTGCTGCATCTGTAGGCTTATTTTTAAAAATTTTTTAAAGGGAGGCTATGTCCTACAAAATAGAAGTACTCTAATTGTTTGATTATTTTTTTAAAGGTACATTTCCAAATAGGTTTTTTTTTCCTAGTAGGTAGTAAGCAGGGCGTCTCCGGAGCTGAAAGGAGTTAATTTCATCTCCAGGGACTCCCTGCTTCCTGAAATACCTCTGTAGGTCATGCTGGTAGCATTGCATTCTGTGCTTGGCTAGCAATGTGACGGGACAGTGTACCCAAATGTTTATTTGTGTTGTGGAGAAATAAAACTACTCAACATTTGGTTTACCCTGAAAATGCACGTGTGGACTTTTGTGTGACATCGCCTACTGGCCGCCCTGCCACAAGCCCTCAAACATTTTTAATGGAAGGTTCTGAGTCAACCGACTCATGTCACAGTTTTGGAAATTAAGAATTATGTTCTGTATCATTAAACCACAAAGTACACCACAGTTGTGATATTGTTTGATGAGAGGGTGTGTGGATGCTAAAACTATGAATCCCACATTATCTTATCTTATAAATGACAAGTATTTGTGACATGGTCTGTATTCAAGAAAGTGAGAGCGCGCCGATTTGGCGCTTCTACACGGAAAGCCTTCGTCAAGTCAAAGGAGGGTTTCATGCAGTTGCGCAGAGTTAATATAGAATATGGCTGTAAGAGGGACATATCCCTGTTTAAATAAAGCAGCCTCAGAGCGCTGAGAATCCAGCAGAGAGAGAGAGAGTTAATTGCAGCCACTCAATTAACTATTCTCCACCTGGACTAATGAGAGCTATGTAAAAAGCCTCATGTGAGACACAGGAGAGAGAGATTCCTTGGCTCACATTTGGGCTGACAGAAGGAGAGCAGAGAAGCCTGCACACAGACACTGTCTTGAGCACAAAGTCTGTGCTGAGATCCAGACACCCAGAGACCTATATTTCCTGGACACAGAGGACCCAGGAACCTGCCAGAGGCTGACATGGAGGGCCACCTGCTTAAGGTACCTCCTGAGACATTGGGGTGATAGGCAGGTAATGGGAATATCCCTCCAGTCCTGCAGGTAGGGTCTGGGGAAATAAGTTAGCCCTTATAAAGGGATAGGGGTTTGTTATTTTGTTGGTTTTGTATGTTTTGCCGGGATAAAGGAACAGGCAATAAAGCCAAGATATAATTTCACCCTAAAACAGTCTTCATTTGCATACCTCTAGAGATATCGCTTACAATGGCATCTAATAGTAACGCAGAAAGAGGCAATGTTTACTTTCTTTACAATTGATGTTGACATATAAACTTTATTTGACATCGTTGCAATATGGCTTCCCACTATAGTACAGTACTATTGCAAGAGGATAGAGGTGGGGCAAGTAAGAATTGCTACTTTAACATGGTGGTCCAGACAATTCTGAGGTTGGCACACAGAGAGAATGTTCCTTTATTGACAGTGATGCTGATAAAACTGGAAGGTCATGATTTATATTAAATACGGACCCGTGCATTTTCACTAAGAACTAATGTCTTCTGGGCACGTGAGTATCTACATTGGTGTCACCCGTGTCGTTATATTAAATTCTTTAACTTTTAATTATTTACTAGGATGAACTCTTAGATATTGGTCAAGCAGGGTCCAAGACCGCCTGCACAAACTCTGACAATATGGTTCACGCATCCTTGAAGGAGCATGAAGATGACGTGATAATACAAGCACATTTAAAGAACAACAATGTGCATAAAAACAAGAGCACCGATGTTCACTTAGTTCAAGAAACCAGAACAGCATATACTGGTAAGGTATTTTTTGTTAACTTAAAAGAAAACCACAAAGCCTAATTTAAACAACGATTCTGTTTTCAAAATAAATGTTTACACCTACAATTTCAATTTAACTGTTTTTAGAACTATTTCAAATGTATATTTTTTTGTTGTTGAAAGTTTTGTACAAAGTTATGTTTTCTTATAAGATGATAATGAAGTTGAGGATTTGAACTTGAATTTTAAAAATGAACTGTTGTTTTTATTAGTGTATACTAACCATTTTTTCCTGGGCGCACTCGTGTGTGTGTGTGTGCGTGTGTGTGTGTGTGTGTGCGTGTGCGTGTGTGTGTGTGTGGTTAAGTTATGGTGAGTAAAAAAAGTGACAAAGACCCTCCACAGCAAAGCATATAGCAAATATTCCTGTATGCTCATTTGCATGTCTTAGGCAGGTCTGCAACCCCGCCTTTCACCATTATCACACAGCACTTCCACTGCAGCAAGGGATTCTGGGAAATGACATGCAAATGGGCACACAGTTTCACCTTTTGCTTCAAAACAATTTTTAACATGGTTCCTTATAGGCTTAAGCTTGCTGCATGGTCACAGCTTTAAGCACAGCCAGGGCTAAGATGCATAGCCAGAAAACCCACCCACAGATAGCTGTTTCGACCTTAATGGGTCTCCTCAGTGTGGGGTTGGTTAGCTGGCTATGCAATGTAGCATCCCAGAATCCCTTGCTGCAGTGGAAGTGCTGTGTGCTGGTGAAAGGTTGCAGACCTGCCTAAGACATGCAAATGAGCATACAGAAATATTTGCTATATGTATATATATGTATATATGTGTGTGTAAATTATATATATATATATATATATATATATATATATATATATATATATATATATATATATATATATATACACACAGTGGTCGACAAATCACCAAAAAAATCTACTCGCCGAACAAAAACATCTACTCACCACCTAGTACCACACGTGTGCTGCTTGGGCGAATAGGAGCTCGCCACGATGTTAAATCCACTCGCCCGGGGCGTGCAAATGTATAGGTTTGTCGAACACTGTATATATATATATATCTATATATATATATATATATAGATATATATATAAATATAATTTATTATATCCTACTCGATGCATTGAGCTTATGATTCATTTAACCCTAAAAATCGAATCCAGTGGGCAGAATACCCAAATAGGGGTAGGACCACTGAAATCAGGTGGCTAGTCTGACTCCTGGTGAGGGCTACGTACAGATGCATGGATCTGAGGTACTTGGTGTTGATGGGCAACAGTTCCCTTGCACAGGGGTGTGCAAGCTTTTCTTGCTGTGCCCGCCCCCCCTGCCTGCTCTCCTCCGTTGTCGCGCCCCCCCTACCTCGGTGCGGCGTCAAATGACGCAGCAGGTTCGTGTGATGTCATGTCACATGACCTGTGGCGTCATTTGACGTCACGTTACCATGGCAACCGTGACAGCACATGACCCCCCAGTATCATTTGACGCCACATTGCCTTGGTCACGCGTCCTGAAGCCGGTTGAATCTTGGTAAATAGAGGTTGCAGAGACCTTGCGCGGTCCCCCAGCATTTAATTTAAATGCTGTGTAGAAAGCCAGTGCATCAGAAAAAACAAGTCCTGTTTGGCATAATAAACTGAGGTTTAGGATAAACTCCTTCAATGTAAGCATATAGCATAACGAAGCCCTAATAGGGTTAGGGGACTAGTACCTAATGCCAGCGGCACCATAAATAAATAGTACAGACCAACGTCACATATATCAGAGAAAAAAGGGGTACAGCGACCCACAAAGTGAACTCACTCAGTTTCTCCTGGAGTATCCAATCTCAGAATCTTCATAGGCGTGCAATCTCCCAGGTGATGCAGGAACAAGTAGAAAAATAAATGGCATTTTTGCCTGAAACTAGTTGGTGGACCCCTGCTGCGGCCTAGGGGGGACCCTTTTGTCCACTTTTTATGTAATAAATCTATTTTTTGTTGCTAAAAACCGTGAGCCTCCTTCTGTTACTTTGGGCAGTGCACTGCCTTATTTTTCTACTTGTTTAATTTAAATGCCTTGGGAAAGAGCGCGGGACCTCTGCCCACGCCGCCCCCCCCCCCCAAAAAAAAATCTCGCGCCCCCCAGTTTGCGCAGCCCTCCCCTAGCACACACTCCCTATTTATTTTTTCACATGGATTCCTTTAAGCTTTTGCCTGGTTCCATATACAGCTTGTTCAGCTAAGCATGGGACAAGGAAGTACAGAACCAGTGCATTTACCCTAAGGCAGCTTTGTTTGGACTCATCAGTTTCAACTTGGTTCCTGATTCTGCATTCGTTAGCTGGTAGTGGTTGTAAACCAGACACAGATGGGTTATTGTGGGTTCAAAATATATCATAACATATAATCATATTGAGGCTACATTTGTGGGGGAACTGCATCCAATAAGTAATCAACAAAAAACCGTATATTGTGATTATGAAATTGTTAGCAATGGCACTGGAATACAACGGTAATTGGGGATGGATACATTGCTTTTATGACTATCCTTATTCAAAGCTGAATCATTTCTTTTAGTTTAGATTTAAAAAAAGTATTTTTTTGGTTTGGGCTACAGTACTTTATTCCTACTACAAAGGCAGCTCTCGTACATATTCTGTATTATACCTGGAACAGAGGCATCTCCATCTGGGGTTCCTTATATCACAGGACTTTGGTATAAACAACATGAATGTACATGTTTTTATATTAGTTCAAAGAAAGGCCAGCTATTAACTGTGCCAGATATTTTGTAACTTCTTCCCTTTTTAGGAGAAAATATATACATGTCAATAATGAACACCAGTATTATTTTTTAATCAAATCCAGAAGTTCTTGTGCTTTGTCATGCATAATACATTTACCATATATGTAATATAAGCTTAATCCATTTGATTGATTAGGTCTACATAAAGGTAAAGACAGTGGAGTTCTCAAGTGCTGCTTAGGGTGGCAGAAGAAACCTATGGATTTCAGTTAATTGCACGCAAAACAGTTCCCCTTGCATATCTAGCAGTATATGCCTGTCACGCTGTGCAGCCCGCAGACCAGACCAGTCCCCTGTACTGAGGTGGGATGTAGAGTATACGTACCGACAGCAGAGGGGGCGTGTCCGGGATGTAGCGTAGTAGCGTGGTCAGGCCTGGATGTAGATAAGAATGGTCAAGTACTTGCCGAGTCCGAGGATAAAGAAAGTTTCGTAGTAAAAATCCGTATCAGAGTCTGGGGGTCTTAGAGGTAGAGTGGTCTAGGAAAGCCGAGTTCAGGAGCCAGAGGGGGTATTCAGACGAGCCGGGTCAGTAGCTGTAGGAAATAAACACAAAGAGAGCACGACACAGGTTCCAGGCAACACAGGTAGCAAGGAGCTATGCAGAGCAAGGAAGTGAAAGCAAAGCAGGATATTTAAAGCGGCAGTGACCAATCCGGATGAGGGGCATGGCGGGGGAGTGTCGAGGAGCTGCTCGCGAGTGGCTGAGAGACCAGGAAGTAGTAGAGCACAGCTGAGAGTGCTGGAGACATGGTGAAGACTCCCACGCCGAGCGGGGGGCGGAGACAGGCATAATGGGCGCGCTATAAATCCTTGAAAGAAGCGCGCGCTCTGTAACACCAGCACCAGAATCCAAGATGGCGACCGCGGCAGAGTTCAAGGTATGCGCTGGGCGTCGGCATGGGTAGCGACGGGGGGCAGGAGCAGCAGCCGCTGCAGTACTGGTAGTGGGTAAGGAGGGGTCAAGCCGCAAGGGACGTGGCCCCCGATTTCTTACAATGCCTTTACATCTGACAGAAATAATGCACCCTAAATGTGCTGCATCTAAAAATGTTGCAGTTCTAATTACATTAATGGTTTCAGGTATGAATGAAACATTCAAGAATGTAAAACACATTTTTTTAGTAGTAGGCTTTAATTCTACCAACCAGGTTGGTACATTTCTGTAGTATTGAAGGAGGTGCTCTTGAAGGACACTGTTCTGCCATTTGGCCTCCTATAAGCCTGTTGGAGTGAGGGGTGGCTTTAGGTGCAGCTAGAAAGGGAAGAATGAGGTGCAGCTATTAAGGATAGAATGTTACATAGTATTACATGGTTACATAGTAGATGAGGTTGAAAAAAGGCATTCGTCCATCAAGTTCAATCTATGCTAAATTTAAACGACCGATAATTTTTTTTTTTTTGTATTTAAATTGTTATTAGGTACATTCAGAAGGGGAAAGAACAACATTATCTTAAATACAAATATCAGGATATATCGTTTTCATACAGTAATTTGTTAAACCAAAGTGAACACATATCTGATACAGTTCTTTTCCCTTTTAGTCAATATAAACCAAAGTGGATTTTTATCTGCCCATCTGTGAACAAGCTCGGGTACGTCCTAACCAGTAGGAACCAACATGGTAATATTATGGGTCTTAGACCTGGAAGGTAGTTAGAAAGAAGAAAAGAAAGGATAGAGAATAAGAGGTGAGACAGAAAAAGAGGGGTCGGAGGGGAGGGGAGAGCCAGAGGGGGAGGGGGGGGAGTGGTATCCTCTGGGCCACGGGTCTGTCTCTTTACTTACACATGGATAGATCCCTAGTACTTTGGGTGTCCACAGGATCCAGTTACCTCCCGGGACACCCGTTTTTTTTATTTTTACTCTAAGAATCTATCACTGTGAGTCTTGGTTTCCTCCGGGCCTTTGGGTTATCCATGGGTCCCAGGTTCTATAGAGACTTTCAGTGGACTGTCTCAAAAAGGCCGTCATTTTCTCCATTTCCATAACCTCGTTAATTCTCAATTACAACCACTCGTCTGGAGAGGTGGGCCAATTTCTTCCAGGAGGCCGCAATAGCACACCTGGCTGCCGTAAGAATAAATTAAATTATTTTTTATCGTTGGTCGGTCAATATCATCTGCAGGTTTTTCTAATAGAAAAAACAACGGATCAATGGGGATCAAAAGTTCTGTTATCTCCCTGATAAGGGATTGGACCATTTTCCAGTAGCTTTGGATAACCGGGCAGAGCCATCAAATACCATATCGCCCTTTTGTCCACATCCCCTCCAGCAGTGGTCAGACACCAGAGGGTAGATATGCTGCAGACGCGCTGTAGTGATAAACGACCGATAATTTATCCTAGATTTGTGCTTACAGTATATTGATCAAGAGAGAGGCAAACAAAAAACCCCAGTGAAATATCATCTAATGATATCTCGTAAGGGGAAAAATAAATTCCTTGATGACTCCAAATATTGGCAATCAGATTACTCCCTGGATCAACATCTTTCTCATGTTTACCAATTTGGTACTGTATATCCCTTTATACCTTAACTTTCTAAAAAGATGTCTAACCTTTTTTTTGAAGATATCTAATTTATCTGCCATCACAGGCTCCATGAGTAATAAATGTCATATTTTAACTGGCCTTACTTTGAAGCAGGGAAGCGCAAACTTTCCCCGCTGTGCCCCCCTGCCTGCGCTCCCCTCTCCTTACCTTGTCTTTGCCGAAGATAAGGGACATTGCAGAGGCCTCACGCGATCCCCTGGCATTAATTTAAAGGCAGAGGGCAGGGCCTCTGCAATCGCCGTGTGTCACGGTAAACCAAGATTATTAACACCTTAATTACCGGGATCATTGATTGAGCAAGCAGAGAGATAAAATAAATTGTATTTATTCACATAGTCAAAGTCCAGACCTCAACCCTATTGAAATGCTGTGGCGGGACCTAAAGAGAGCTGTGCATAAACAAATGCTCGCAAACCTAAATGAACTGAAGCAATGTTGTAAAGAAGAGAGGGCCAAAATTTCTCCACAACGATGTGAGAGACTGATAAAGTCATACAGAAAATAATTACTTCAAGTTATTACTGCTGAAGCTGGTTCTACAAGCTATTGAATCATAAGATGTACTTAGTTTTTCACACATGGCTTCTCCATTTTGGCTTTATTTTTTTTAAATAAATCATGACACGGTGTAATATGTCATGTGTTGTTGTTCATCTGAGGTTGTATTTACCTAATTTTAAGATCTGCTAAGGAACAGATGATTGTTATTATGTCCTGATATGTAAAACCATGGAATTCAAAGTGGGTGTACTTTCTTTTTCACACACACACACACACACACACACACACACACACACACACACACACACACACACACACACACACACACACACACACACACACACACACACACACACACACACACACACACACACACACGTGAAAAAGAAAGTACACCCACTTTGAATTCCATGGTTTTACATATCAGGTGTGGGTGTGTGTGTATATATATATTTCCAGACCTACCCACACCATTTATATTAACTCCCACTCCACACACACCATTTGTAAAGCACTGTATACACTGTGTTCTCTCCATTCATTTATATTCACACAGATAAACACACACGCTTACATCACTACTTTCAGGAACCATTTAACACCTCTAGCCATAAATCACATCCACACACGGGGGAGGGACGAACACAGATAACATTCCAAGAGACACTGTTTTTAAGAATACCCTTTGCTTGCTTCATTCATTGTAACATTGCCGGAAGAAGAGATCAGTGTATCTCGAAAGCTCGCACAATTAAAAGCATCTCGTTTGCCACAGAACGGTATCGTCTATTTATTTTTTGATTATTGAAGCTCGGCTAACACGGTACTGATACCTCTACATACATATATATATATATATATATATATGTGTATGTGTGTGTATATGTGTGTATATATATGTATGTGTGTGTGTATATGTATGTATGTGTGTGTGTATATATGTATGTATGTATGTGTATCTTTAGGGAACCATGTTAAAAATGGTTATTGAGGCAAAAAGTGACACTGTGTGCTCATTTGCATGTCATTTCCCAGAATCCCTTGCTGCAGTGGAAGTGCTTTATGCTGGGTGATAATGAGGAAAGGTGGGGTTGCAGACCTGCCTAAGACATGCAGATGAGCATACAGCTATATTTGCATATATATATATATATATATATATATATATATATATATATATATATATATATATATATATATATATATATATATTACTGTATACGTATATACCATGTCTAAACCCATGTATCGGGGTAAAAGGAGAAGCAGCACATTGCAGGTAAGTGTATTACACCAAAATGCCAACGTTTTTGTCCTTAAAGCAGGACCTTCATCAGGGATATATTGCACTTGCCTGCGATTTGCGGCTTCTTCTTTTACCCCGATCCATGGGTTAGGTGCACACACGTAGTGCAATTGCTGGTTGTTGTTAATGTTTCATATTTAGAATGCTAAAATGATTGTATTTTTATCATTTGCAGTATGCTGTCTGTACTATTTGATTATATACATTCTGATTTTATATAAACATTTTCCCCAAAGGTAATAATGACAATGATGAGAAATCTGAGGTTCAGTCCATCATAGAGTCCACTCCAGAGCTGGATATGGATAAAGATTCCAAGGGATTCCACGTTACAAGGTATCGCAAGAAGTGAATCTTTTTTTTTTTTTTACCAATTTAGTAAAAGTAGAAAGGATGAATAAATATTTTGTTTGGCCGCACAGGCATTAACAAAAAGGATAGAATAACATTCTTGAAATTGAAATTAAGTATTTGAGGCTGAATATCTGTATTGCACAATAATATTTTATAATACACAAAGAGCACGTCGCTTCACCAAACAAACAGCCACAAAATACAAATGTAAACTACCTGGTGCAAGGGAGAAATAAACTACATGAACACACAAATAATCAGCAATGATTATATAAAGCCCCCTGTAATTGCACTCTTGGTAGGGGACACTGTAAATGAAAGTGTCATCTAATAGGAGGCCACTAAATAGCCTATTCCCTTAAAAGGGTCAGCCGCAAAGATCACACTCAAAATAAAATAAAAAAGTTTTAATAAACAATATAAAAACCGATGAAACACCATAAAAATGCATAGAGATGCATGGAATAAAATCCCCAAATGTGTGGAGGTGCGAAAAAGGCAATGGAAATACTATATCTAAAGCCAAAGAATACTAGAGCTGTCAACACCTAAACAGTGTCACACAAACTGTGTGTGAGGCTGTACGATCAACTATGTGTTAAATACACGGAAGCAGAAGCGTAATGGTTGCTGTAAATAGATAGACACTCTGTATAACCTGAGTGAGGTATTATACAACCTGATAACGGGTGTCCTTCGTGTATTGTGCGAACAGCTGCAGCCCTGGAAGGTATCCGGAGCTGATGGCGCCTCCAACCACAAGCCACGTGAGCGTCAGCGTAATGACGTCATGGGTACCCCGACGTACGTTTCGCGCGTCACTGCGTGCTTTCTCAAAGGGGAGGAGTAGATAGTGTTGTATGGCATGACCTTATATACCCTCCCTGGAAGGGGAGGGGCGGACAAATTGCCTAAAGTCATCTTAGGAAGCATTGTAGGGATACAAATAGACCCTAAACTAAACACACATAAAGGAATCGGAAGAAAGGGGGGGGGGGGGGAACAATGGGAGGATGGTGATGATAAAGGCACAACTAATGCTGACATTCAGCATATATACCAGCAATAATATGAGTGTGGTATATAATGAAAAGCTTACATAATTGCAAAAGTGGTGTTTAAATGCAAAAAATGGCAAATAACATGGCACACATCAGGGAGATAATGGATAGTATATGGTAGATGTAGGAATGAACTATCCTGACTGATCCGCCTAAAAAGTCAAAAAGGAACCTACTAAGCTGATATTAAATAGTAGGTCCTATATACCTGGATCCCTCTACCCACAGTCAAAGAAAGGAAGAAAAAATAAATCCTTCATTCAGGCCATGCGGTGCAAGTGTATTTAACAAACATATCCACCTGCATTCGCATTGACGTAATTTGATGTCCCAATTACCCTTGCGTGCGCCCCAGGGTATATGCGCTATACCCATAAAACATAAGTTGGAAGAATCTCCCTGGTGTGCGTCATTTACGTGCCTTGCCACCGGTGTATCAAGTTTATTCCGGACTGAACCAAGATGTTCTAAAATACGTACTTTGAAGGCTTTGTGTGTTTCTCCAGCGTATTGTTTGCCACAAGAACATTGAATAAGATACACCACCCCTGTAGTGAGACAGTTGATAAAGATACACTAGCTCAGCATTAGTTGTGCCTTTATCATCACCATCCTCCCATTGTTCCCCCCCCCCCTTTCTTCCGATTCCTTTATGTGTGTTTAGTTTAGGGTCTATTTGTATCCCTACAATGCTTCCTAAGATGACTTTAGGCAATTTGTCCGCCCCTCCCCTTCCAGGGAGGGTATATAAGGTCATGCCATACAACACTATCTACTCCTCCCCCTTGAGAAAGCACGCAGTGACGCGCGAAACGTACGTCGGGGTACGCATGACGTCATTACGCTGACGCTCACGTGGCTTGTGGTTGGAGGCGCCATCAGCTCCGGATACCTTCCAGGGCTGCAGCTGTTCGCACAATACACGAAGGACACCCGTTATCAGGTTGTATAATACCTCACAGAGGTTATACAGTAGGTATAGATAGGTTGTCTATCTAGAGTGTCTATCTATTTACAGCAACCATTACGCTTCTGCTTCCGTGTATTTAACACATAGTTGATCGTACAGCCTCACACACAGTTTGTGTGACACTGTTTAGGTGTTGACAGCTCTAGTATTCTGTGGCTTTAGATATAGTATTTCCATTGCCTTTTTTGCACCTCCACACATTTGGGGATTTTATTCCATGCATCTCTATGCATTTTTATGGTGTTTCATCGGTTTTTATATTGTTTATTAAAACTTTTTTATTTTATTTTGAGTGTGACCTTTTGCGGCTGACCCTATTAAGGGAATAGGCTATTTAGTGGCCTCCTATTAGATTACACTTTCATTTACAGTGTCCCCTACCAAGAGTGCAATTACAGGGGGCTTTATATAATCATTGCTGATTATTTGTGTGTTCACACAATAATATTTTACACAGAATGTAAAAGCTAAATCCAATAAAAATGGTGGCTCCTATGCAATATACCAGCGGTGCGCAAACTTGGGGGGGGGGAGACTTGTTTTGGGGGGCGCAGCTCACTTACCCAGCTTCTGTGTCCACTGGTCTCCATGAAAACGCGGCGTCAAATGACGCCACGGGCCATGTGATGTCACATGACCCTGAGGCATAATTTAATGCCGCAGTGGGGGCGCGACAGGGGGGGGGGGCGCAGTGCAGGAAGTTTGCGCACCCCTGCAATATACTATGAAACGCTTTCCCTGTGCTGGAGAAGAGATCAGCTTGATGTAAATGTATGGGACAAAAGTCTTCAGCAGTATGGGGAAGCAGCTTCACAGCATATTGAGTAAAGGCCTAATCTGCATCCTTACTAATTCACCTATACTATACTTCTTACTTAACTACTAAGTATTAATACAAAATAACAAGAACACTAATTCTGGTAACTTAAGTATACATTGTTACTTACTGTAAATGTTTAAATATTAGTCATATTCTCTAATTCACCTTCCATTTCTTTCAGTTCATGTGAATAGTTATCCAACAGAAAAAGATAAACAGTCATTTATATTGTTGATGAGATATGCAGTAAATGGTGTCTGAATTCAGATTTGAAGCTATTGAAATGCATTATTAACAAGGTGGTTTGTAAAATAGAATTTCAGGAGTATGGCGAGAAGGTACATTAAGTACTTAGAGGAAAGGAGATAATGAGGTTGAGGGAAGTGAGTTTTAAGGTGTCAATCTTATAGTTTTGTGTGGGTTTAAAAAAAAATGTTTTAAGTTGGAGAGGTTCCTACATTAGAGGCTCTGTAGAATTCAAAAGTGCTGCTCCTGTTTCTGGGGACCACCGGTAGATGCTACACAGTGGGGGATTTAAAAATCCGCCCGCCCCTAGGCACAGCTTTTGCTTCCGCCTTCTTACATGCCTTCCCCTCCTCTTTCTGAACCGCAGCGTCAAATGACACCACAGACTTCACCAACGTGATGCTGCCATGTTAACATAACATCATCGGACGCGACGATGTCGTGTTGCCATGGCAACGAGACGCCGTGACGTCATGTTGGTGACGCCCACAGTTTTATTTGATACTGTGAGTGCGGCAAAAGTATATGGGGCAGACATTTTTGCCGGTCCAAAATTTTGCTGCACTTGGCCCAGGTCTAATGGGAAATCCGCCACTGACGCTACATTAACCCCCAAAACCTTAGAACAGAGTGTCGGTCTAAATTGCGCAAAACTACAAATCTGGCCACTGGGGTCATCAATAGAAAGCGGCAACATGATATTTGTAAATTTCTGCAAGAAACGAGGAGACATTTAAAAGTTAATTTTGCCAACGTCTGTGGTTTTCCTGGAGCATGGAGAGTTGTGGTTCAGTTCTGCAGGGCCAACTGAACCCTTTAGAGTGCCTTGGGCCTGCCACCAGAGCTCCGGCACTTCTGGATCATACTATCGCCCCAGGAGATCACAGTTGAAATTTGAGGCAGAGCAAATAAGTATAGCGCCTAACACATAGGAAGATGAACGTCTGTAGTTTAATACAGAATTAATTAAATGGGATATTAGCAAATGTATTTAGGTAGAAGAGCAGCAGAAGCTGTCATCACTGAGATCATTTAATGATTGTAGTAGAAAGTTTTGAGACGAGGAGGGCAGTAATTAAGAAGATTATAGTGTTCAAGGGCATTTGTGGTGACACATTTGTAGTTTTATTAACAGAGCAAATAATAAAGGGGAGATTATTTAGTAGGGTTTTGAGAGGAGAGATAAGAGAATGGAACATTGTAGAACAGCCCTAAGTCATGTGCTGGCTTTTATTGTTGATTGACTAAGAAGGTAACAATGGAGCATGAGAATGGGTTGGATATATGAAATCTTAGCCAATGAAGGGTCGTCCAAGTTAATTATTACTGAGCGGGGTTTCAACAAATACTTTGATCACTGACCATAATATTTTTATATTTAGGGTCCAAAAACAAGACTGTTACCCATTTACTCCAAGAGGGGGACTGCGAAAGGGTTAAAACACAAACCAGAATGAAAGGGACTACAAAAAGTGCAAATATTCATAACAGAATTAAAAATTATTTCAACATTTCATTATTGATAAACCTATTAAATATTAGTTGGGCCTAAATTAAGTGAAAATTAGGGAATGTATAGCTGCAATCCTGCCTGGAAATTTTTGTTTAACCCTTAGAGTACCTCCGGAGCAGTCAGTGATTCCTCGACGTCCGGCATCAAGCGCAGCACCCACCTAACCACCCCAGCCAGATGAGACAACAGCCAGACACCCACCCCAGCCAGACACCCACCCACCTCAGCCAGACACATCCAGACACCCTCCCACCCCAGTCAGACACAGCCAGACACCCTCCCACCCCAGTCAGACACAGCCAGACACCCTCCCACCCAAGCCAGAACAGCAAAGCCAGACACCCTCCCACCCCAGTCAGACACAGCCAGACACCCTCCCACCCCAGTCAGACACAGCCAGACACCCTCCCACCCAAGCCAGAACAGCAAAGCCAGACACCCACCCACGCCAGACACCCACCCACGCCAGACACCCACCCACGCCAGACACCCACCCAAGGCAGACACCCACCCAAGGCAGACACCCACCCAAGGCAGACATCCAAAGGCAGACAAAAGGCAGACACCCACACAAGGCAGACTAAGGCAAACTACCACCCACCCACCCAAAGCAGACAAAGGGGCAGAATCCCACCCACCCTAACCCAAGGCAGACAAAAGGCAGACACCCATCCAAGCCAGACAAAGCCAGACACCCACCCCAGCCAGACACCCACCCACCCACCTTGTGGTAGACAAGACAACTTGTGGTAGATAAGGATCTAAAATATATGGCCACTTGTTCATTTGCATTTGTTATCCAACACATTGCACTAAATGTGGGTTTTTATTACATTCTCAGCACCCCCGTAAAAGGCATTGAGAATCCAGCATTTGATCGCAATACAGAGTCATTATTTGAGGAGCTGTCTTCTGCTGGGACGGACCTGGTGGCGGATGTGGATGAAGGTGCTGACTTGCTTGGTAAGACCTTTGTTGTCATTTATCCCTTCAGTGTTTGAACGCTTTGTTTCAGAATTGTATTAATTAAATAGTGCTTCAATAATAATACTGTATATCATACAATATTATATGTTGTAGTAGCTCAGGGTTGCTGAGATTTAATGTCTTCCCAGCAAATGTTTGATTTTCCCCTAAAAGATATAACAGAAAATTGGGTTACTGCTCCTTTGACAACCGTATACACAAATCAAAATAAGCACAATAAACCATGTTTTTTTCCAAATTGTGGATTATTTCAATGTTAATCATTTGGAGGACTGGCATAATATATCAATATATTTTATATATGCCTGTAGGAGACGTGCAGAGGTATAACCAGGGAGACATATGAGGGAAAATAACATTGACTTTTATTTAGCCTGCGGCTTTACATCAGTCTCCAGGTGTGGGTTGGTGTCTGGTTGGGGGGCAGGGGGGGGACCCTCTGGTGGCTTCCAGGGTCCCCTGCGCCCTGGATTAGAGATTCTGGGTCCTTGGGATCCCTTCTGACAGCACAATCCCTCTGTGCTCAAGAGAACCGCAGGCAGTTTGTGCAGCACACCGTTTAAACCTGCTTGGTGAGCCAGGTGGAGACTGGCTAATTGACTCTGGCTTCAATTAACCAGCTCCTTGCTGGATTCATCAGCTACAGGCAGGCTCTAGGTGTGCTGCCTTTTTTTACGGGGGAAAGGCCCTGTCACAATGCCTAGAACATATTTTTTTAAAGTACTGAACGTACATCTAAATACCTGGCTAATCCTTTTGGGTGCTAAACTTTGCATTCGTGCTACTCTCGTAATCCAACAGTGTCAAAATTATACATTTGTGTCAACCAAAAAACAAACTATTCAATCTACTTTAGTCAGCAACACAGTTCTCTATTTCATCTATCAGTTTCAGCTAATGATCACCAGGCTTGAAGAAAACAGTGAGCTGGGAAAGTCAATGGAGGCTTCTGTAGCTTAATACAGGCCTTTTCTACTTGGTTGATACTATCATAATGTATCGCACTTAATTAAAATATTCATATCGGCAAGTTAAGCAGTAATGTTACAATATGGTTAATGTGATGGGTCTGCTTTAAAAGCAAATTCACTTTAAAACTACGTTTTACAAAATATATTACATTTGCATGTCAAATGTCTACTGTTTTTTATGTTAGTTTGATATAAGTTTAATAGTTTTTCCAAATAAAGCAAAATAGCACAAACAAATTACACAGACCATACAATTGTTGCTGAGTGCCTCGTTAATGGATCAAACTTCCAGGGTTTTTTTGAATGTTTCTTAGCTAAATATACCAACCTCAAGAGTCCTCACGCTCCGTTACAGGTTGTCGCTCCAGAACGGCATTGACTTGAATAGAATTTGATGCCTAATTATGTGTTAACCCAGGGGTGCGCAATCTTTGCCCGCTGCGTCCACCTGCCTGCTTCCCTCCCTGCTCGCGCCCCCTTCCCTTACCTTGTCTATGGGGTCAAATGACACACGGGGTCATGTGACGTCACGTTGCCATGGCAATATGACTCCGCGGTGTCACCGAAGACAAGGTAAGGATAGTTGCAAAGGCCTCACACGATCCCCTGGCATTTAATTTAAATTTGGCGAAGAGCGTGGGGGCCTCTGCAACCGCAGTGTCCCCCAACAGAAAAATCTTGCACCCCCCCGGGGGGCGGGGGGTGCACCCCCAGTTTGCGCACCCCTGTGTTACCCTGTAACGGAACTTAATGAGTAACGTGTTTTTGGCCAGATACATTGGTTTGCACCTTTTATAATGTGTGATTATCTTTTTCTTGTTTGGATAACAAGATATGTGATGTAGATTTTTTGTTTTACTTGTATATAATTTAGGAACTGAATGATTATCTCTTTACTGTCATAGGGGTTTGCAACACATTGTAAAGAGTATTTTTCAAGTACATTTTATCTTTTATATATAGGTCACTAATTGTTGATGTTTCATTAGATTTCTCAATACATATTGCCATTCATTTTAACACGGTCTTTTAGGAATGGGGCGTGAAGTTGAAAACCTTATCTTAGAAAACACACAGCTTCTAGAAACCAAGTATGTATTAAATGTTTCTTTTATATATGTATTTGTGTTAATTAAGTATTAATATATTTTAACCTTGTGTCCAAGTCAAAATAATGTGGTAACTTCCAGTCGTTTTATGGTTTCCAAGCTGGCCAGTCCAGGATTAGACTTAAGGCTGTTCTTGTATTTATTTAAAGATCTTCCATGTGTCACTTCCAATACTGTGGTTATTAACTAAATGACAATTAACATTGATGATTATCAACATCATTTTTAAGAAGGTTTATATTTAGTAGCTTTCGAAGATTGGTGTGAGATAAGAGTGTGCTCAGCACTAACCGTGATTAAAATAAACCAATATGAGTGAAGAGTAGCAACTGTTTTCTCTATCAGGTCCCGAACATGCTCAATTATTCTTCTGCATGTATTCATATAAATAAAATATGTTTTTGTTTGTACCTAGAAATGCCCTGAATGTTGTTAAAAACGATTTGATAGCAAAAATGGATGATCTGGTCTGCGAAAAGGGCATGCTTCACGGGGAACTGAATGCTGTAAAGCAAGCAAAGCAAAGGCTAGAAGAGAAGAACAAAGAATTAGAAGAAGAGCTTAAGAAGTATGTGCTTTAAAAGTGGTCATTTTCAAGTGTTACTTAGAAAGTAGTTCCCAAAGAAGCGACTATTATCTAGTGATTTCATGTGCAGATGCTGTATTAACTTTACTTATGTTTAACAACTTTAGTGCTCTGAATTGTTACAGTAATTTCCTCAAACGCATTTGTTTATAATATTTGATGCACACAGATGGTTTTTAGAAGTACCTGCCCATTTAAAGTAGCTTTCCCCACTGTACAATGATTTTTTTTTTTAAAACTTCCCTTTTATTTCAATCATGAGAATTGGGGTCCCACGGAGATGAAATGCCCTACTATCTGCTCCGTTGACGACCTAGTTCCGGTAAGGTAACGTCTTGCTGTCCCCTCCAGGGGGAAACATACTGGTGGCACTAATTTCCGGTGCCACGTATTATTTCTGTGAGTGCACATTCTGAGGTTTAACATTTCCATTTCTATTTGCAATACAACACTATATGGTGTATTGCAAATTTTCTATTTTCAAATTATTTTCTATTGGGCTGATTCTGCAAGTGTTCAATCAATTCTATTCTATTTTTTTTAATCATATTTTCATTAGTATAACAACAATTTATATTTTTACCACTGAAACAATACACTTTAATATCACTTAATTTACTGTTAATGAATACAGCAAATAAAAATCCCATTTGTAAGCACATACAGGTCTGCAACCTGCCTTTCCCCATTATCTCTTAGCGTACCATGCTTCCATTGCAGCCAGTATTCTGGGTAATGACATGCAAATTAGCACACTGTGTCACCTTTTGCTTCATATCCATTTTTAGCATGCACCCCTATAAACGTATGCCTGCTGTATTTGGTAAAGAAGTGCATAGCCGGTAAACCTGCAGTCTTTTAAGCGCCTTCCGATTGCTCTCTTAATGATCTGCAGTTTAGTGCTTCAAGGCCCTGAGTGTTTGTTATTAAATGGTATTAAGACTGTGGAGTGCCTTTATTGTAATTACTAGTGATGTACCGAGTACCCGGAATTACCCGGTACCCGGCTCATTTCCAGCTACCCGGACATTACCCGGACCCGGCAACTGAGAAGTGGGCTCCCGGCGTCGGTTAATGTCAGGGCAGCTGGAAATAATCTAATTATTTACCTTTCCGAAGACATCTAGGACCAGCAGCAACAGTCCTGTGACGGTGGCAGCATCAGAGGTGTCTTCAGCCGGCGGGGAGCTGCAGGAATCACTTCCACAGCACCGGAGCAGGAAAACAGTGTATGTGTGAGCCGCCGGATAACCACGTGACCGTAGCAGGAGACGGGTTCCTATTGGAAAGCCGTCTGTCCAATAGGAACGCTCCGTCTCCTGCTCTGGTCACGTGGTTCCCCGGCGGCTCGCACAGACACTGTTTACCTGCTCCGGTGCTGTGGAAGTGATTCCTGCCGTCTGAAGACACCTCTGATGCTGCCACCGTCACAGGACTGTTGCTGCTGATCCTAGATGTCGCCGCCACCCTGCAAGTAAGTGCCAAACCGGGTAGCCGGGTACCCGACCGGGTAGAACCTTTTAATTTTGGCCGAGTACCAGTTTTCCGTTTTTTTTTAAATTGAGGACCCGGTCCAACACTAGTAATTATTCTCACGTGTAATAATAAAATAAAGGTATTGTAAACTTGATTAGTTCAAATTAATTGAGACATCCCCTGTATGCATGCTTGTAGATTCGTCTCTCAAGTAACTGCATATTTTTTATTATTTCCCCCCAAAACGGAGATGTATTTTGTACAGACTTGTTACATGACGTAACCCGTTTCATTGTTTACAAATTCTAGATTCAGCTATTGCTAATGCCTGTGATTCCTCTGATAAAATATACTTCTGTCAGGGAAATGCTAATGTGTAAAACAATGTTTGTTTGTGTGTGTATATATGTATTTTTTTTAACATAGTTCACATTTTCAGAGCTAGAGCAGAGGCAGAAGAAGCCAGACAAAAAGCAAAGGATGAAGAAGATGTAAGTGTATTTTTTTTTTGTGTATTTTTTTTTGTTTAGTGTGGTATGTTCAGTTATTTTTGTATCAATTTAAAACAATATTGTATGTTTGTATGTACAAAGTAGATGTCAGTGTTGGCATATAGTATGATATGTTTAATACCATAGTTGTTAGTTTTGTATATCACACAATAGAGTATACAGTAAGTGGAATATTACATAATTACATAGAATATGTACACGAGTGATTCCTCTTGATTCAGTAATATTGTTAACCATTTCTCTGTGACATGGGCCCTGTAGCACTGGTTTCTGCGATGCATGGCAGGCTCTTCTGGCAGCGAAAGGGTTAATATAAACCCAGAATGAGATTTTGTGGTCACTCTCCAAATTCTGTCACTCGGCAAAAGGCAACAAGAAAATATAAGTGTACGTCTTGCCAAAGATGTAAGCATTTAACAACGGAATATTTGCAATTAAATGCAATGTCATTTCGGGTCTATTCAGTGGAGGTGCTGGGTAATTCCCAGCATGCATCTCGCCATACTTGTTTGAGTTGACTGAAGTTTCTAAATTATCTTCACATTTAGCGCCCAATTGCAGATCCGTGTGTGAGCGCGGGCAGCATACAGTACACTGGTTAAACCCCTCCCCCCCCTTCTTGAGGCACCGTGGAAGGTTCCTTTGCAAGATTGTCTTGTTTTTCCAAATGCCTCCATTCCATCTTTATTCTATCAATTTTAACATTTTTTGTAGAGCTTCATACATGTTGAACATCAGTTTGGTCTTGTTGATATTCGTGCTGAGGCACATCTACTTTCTTGCTTAGTGCCGGCGACGTGACTGATGACGTCACCTGTCGCCATTGTGATAGTTATATTTCAAATTTAGGCGACTTTGCTGGCTACAAGGCCAGCAATGTCATAAAGGGGGAAGGCAGAAGGACGGAGAAGCTCCTGGAGACCAGTGCCGAAAATATCAAATAACAGTGACTACCAGATTTTTGGTAGCACTGTCACTATAAGCACTGACGATGGTGACAATGCATTTGTTTTGACGCGACGGTCGCGTCGCCAGCACTATAAGCGCTGCCTAAGGCAAATTCTCTTATTCGTTGCTTGAGGTCTTCTGCACTTGTGGCTAAAATAAGAATGTCATCTGCAAATCGTAGGTGACCGAACGAATATTGACTGTTAGTTTTAATGTTTTTCTAAAACGTTTTGCTATGAAAAGCTTTGGTTAGGGTGTCCCGTTTCACCCCCGTTTCACCCACCCTTTCTGATTCTTATCTTGCTTGTATCTTCATGTAACCTAATGATTCACAATGCTCGTAAATGTGCCTTATAATCTCAATGTGAGCTTTTTCAAAAATTTCTCTCAATGCATTTATAACTAGGGTGACCAGACGTCCCGGTTTAGCCGGGACAGTTCTGTTTTTTGTCCTCTGTCCCTCTGTCCTGAAATGTATACAAATATCCCGGTCTTCGTCCAACGCTGGCTGGGAATGCGCGATCGGCGGTTGGCAGCCGTACATGCGCGACATTTGTCTCGGTTTATCCCAGGAAAAATATGGTCACCCTATTTATAAGGGCTGTAGACAAAATGAAATGCTCTTCCGGATTCTTCGAATGCAAAGCTGAGTTGTGGGCTGTATTTATTTATTTGAGAAATCACTACTTGGAGCTGACGTTTAAATACACACAGATCCCTATAACTATAATGTAGTATATATATTTGCATGTATATATGTTTTACCCACTGTCGGCTTGGTGCAGCGTCTGACGGTTTTCTTCTGCATCTCCCCCGTCAACTCCCGGTATTCTTCTGCAACTTCCGTGAAAATGGCCGCGCGGTGTCAAATGACGCCGTGTTGCCATAACAAATGGACACTACGTGACGTGTCTACATCACGCGGCGTCAAGGCAAATCGGAGCAGAGCAGCACAGGAGACAGCAGAGAAGGAACGCCCTGTAACACCAGCACCGGAAGTCAGACGCCACGTTCCTCCCCTGCCGTCTCCTCTGCTCCTGCTCGATCGTAAGTCTTCTCCCACTGTTTCAACTTGTTCCCTCTGCTGAAATGGTCTTCTACTGTTGCCAGCAATCTGACTTTTGTGCCGCTCCGCTCATGCTGTGCCGCCGCCGGTAAGCGAGAAGGGCGCAAATGCTGGATAATACTTTCCATATTATCCAACATTTTCGGTTATTCGACACGTTATTGGTCCCGTTTATGTCTGATAACCGAGACTTTACTGTATATTACATAAACAGAGTTACATGCAAATGAGAACAGAATGCACAAGCAGATAGAGGTGTAATGTTGCATATACATGCTTTTCAAGCATGAGAATACTGTTCACATTTAAGCAGTATTGCCCGTCTTCTACCATATAAATAGATCTTATTCTGTAAAAGAAATACATTTGAATACTGCAAACCAGCTCCAAATGTTGTGCAGAGTTGTATGGCATTCACTGTAATGGTTAGAAAATCTGCTTAATAAACAGTATTATTTTAATCCCCCCCCCAAAAAAAAATTAATTGACACACCTAATTGATTTAGTTTTATAGGATGTTTGATGTTCTATAATTACGCAATAAACATTTTTTTTAGACTTATCAAGATAGAATAACAATCACAGTTACTGTTAGACAGTTAAACAGTCATTATAATTATTAATGTTATGACAATTTTCAAATACATAGACATTTACTTAAAAGAACAGCCCACATATATTGCCTTTTCTTATCATTTTTAGGGGATTTTTTTTATTTTTAAAATCCGTTTGCAAGACATGAACAGTTCAAATATGAAGTATCCAGGAAGTCAAAATGGATGTCTCCCCAGAGCCCAGTGCAGGCTGAGGTTACCATGGTAACCCAGATGCGAGAGATTAGAAAACAATGAATTTATTTCTTTTTACGACCAAGGAATAGGAGCAGGATGATTGAATTATATGAGTAAAACTGGTATCTTCTTTTGCAGAGTGGAAGTTCTGCTTTAACAGACAGTGTGCATGATGCTAATTTTGTTTATATTATATTTTTTCTCAATCTAATTTACTCGATAGAGAACTCTGTAAACATTCTATTAGAACGTGATTGTTCTATTCCAATGCATTGCCAGAGCCATTACTTGTGCATCCCTTTGAATGCCTGATGATGTACTCTGTCTGAACGTCGCAAGGGCCAGGACATGTTATGCTGGTTTTTACTTCCACTGATATTCTGGGTGGTCGCTACACCACTCGCTCATGCGGTTGAGCTCTGGAAGGCCAGTGGCACTTAAAAGGTTAACATCGATCAGGCGAAACTTTCAGCATACACATGTAGAGAAAAATAAAAAGGATGTAAACTAATATTGTGTCTCTTTATCTGTTAGAGTGATGTACCCACTGCTCAGAGAAAGCGGTTTACACGTGTTGAAATGGCGCGAGTGTTAATGGAAAGGAACCAGTATAAGGAGAGGCTCATGGAACTCCAGGAAGCTGTGAGATGGACGGAGATGATCAGGTACGCAACCTACAATATTTTTTATTATGCTTAAATGTTGTGCACTTATGTTATTTTTGCCAGGTAATATTTAGCAGTAATAATTTTTAGCATCTGATTTTGATTTTGTAAAGTAAAGGCAGAAACAAACGATTTGCCCAATTTTCTTTTTTTTTTTGTTCTTTTATTAATTGTTTCACAATATGTAACACATAAATACATACAAATGATTATTTACAGTGTGATTTAGAATTGGTTCACAGTAACCTTAATATGCACATACTGTATAGATCTAGCACCCTGTATTAGCTTTGTGTTTGAGCTACTTAAAAGCTGTAAAGTGTACATAGGTGACAATTCCGCTGCCTTTATGCTAAATATGCTAAGGATCATCATACTTGCAGTTTGTTTTATATGCATACAATCTCTGCATCATTGTAGAAATGTGAAATGTTTCAATACATCTATGTGCAATTTGTGCAAAAAAGGAGTTAAATATGATCTTTTATTGTATATTTTGCAAGTGCATTGCAAGACGAACATGTATACTATAAAGTTAGTCATATATTGGAACTATTTTGTTTGTTAACTTGAAGTATGTTGTACATACTTGCTACAAAATACATAGATGAACTTTTGAATTAACTTTAAAAAACTCATAGGTTTCTTTTTTAACTAAAAATATGTAATAAAAAAATACTTTGTGCACAATCTTGTATTTTGTGTTGAGTAATTATTGTATTCTTAGATTTGCCACAGACTCAAACCTTTATTGAATTGAATCTATTTAATTGAATCTAAAGGAATCTGGAAACATGCTAGGGGGTTGGGTTATGGGTATATAGAGTTGATATTTTCTACAAATAACTGCAGTTTTGTTTGTTTTGTTTTTAAGCCCAGCAATCACATATCACTGTGGCAATTAGGGTTTTATGGTGTTGGGTCAAATCTTGAAATATTCAATTTTCCATAAAAGACTGCTAATATATATTTTATCTTTAATTATTACACCACATTCTGGATCATTATTTTTTAGAGCATCAAGAGAAAATCCAGCCATGCAAGAGAAGAAGAGATCAAGTATTTGGCAGTTGTAAGTATTAAACATTAATTTTAGACTAAAACTCAGTTTACATTTCTTACAGAAATGCATATAAGTATGCAAAAGAAAATGAGTTTTAAGAAAGCTAATTTGATGCTTGAGGTAGATAAGTATTTGTTAGAGGTGTTTCTGTGACTGAGAGAGGAATAGCTAGAATTCCCTCCCCAGACAGGCTAGGCAAAATTCAACATACTCCTGTACATCAATTAAAATACATTTATAAATTTATTTTTCCTCTTCTTATTTTTTTCATATTTATTTTTGTGTATATTTTGTGTTTGTGTGTATGAAGCAGTGCAAAAGCACGACAGCAAAGTGGGGGTGGAGGGAGGTGTTTTTAGAAAATATGAAATTAGTAACATAAAAAACTAAACAATAAACCTATAACTAAATCATATGAGTAAACAAGCAGATATGTAGTTAGTATACTTAGTTCAATTGATAAGTCCGATTGTTAGTCCAAATTACATTGGGGGGGAGAAACTCGTGTTACTTGTTGGATGTGGTCCTCTTGCGACACAGGATTAATTTTCTTGGTGTAGCACCCCTTTCCCGGGTATTCCCGCGGTGGTGGGAAAAGGTGTACCTGGCGCTCACCTGTTGGTAATTAGGACGGATGAATGAGAGATTTGTAGTAACGAGTTCAGCGGTGCCTCCTGACAGGGGCCCTGCCTAAAAACTTCCCTGACAGGAAAACTATGCTAACACAATAAACACACGCGTGGAGATGGAGTGAATATATACATTTTTTAACTGCATGAAATTTTCTCTACAGTATCACGCTATGGAGCTTGTGCTTCTGTTTTTTCTTTCTTTTGTGTGTGTGTGTTAGCGAAGGGGATCAGTCATAGGTGATTAGGCTCCAGTGTTAGCTCATAACAGGTCTAAAAAATCCATCAGCGCTGCATCAAACAATAAGAGTCACGCCAGAAAAATCACATGTAGCTGCCAATAGCTAACACTCAACGCGTTTCAGCCTTGGGGGCCTTCATCCCTGTGACAGCTGAGTATTATTTCCCCTGCTGCCTGGGGTTATCAGTCTATGTGGAACTTACACCCATGTGTGTCTGGACTTTCCTCCAGTACTGGCACTCTGCAACTATGCAAAACCATGTTTCTGTTTGCTTGTGAACTATGACCATAGCTACTTCATGCATCTTGCTGTTCTGACTACTCATTATTTTTGGTATTTGCTGATCAGGGTATGAGTTTGGGTATTACTTTTTTCTCCCCTATATATAAAAAAAATTCCCCCCTTGGTTTAAGTTATTTTTTTGATTATATACACTTGTGTATATAGGATTATTGATGTCTTACTTTTCCTTGTGCCCTTTAGTTACACATTATATTTTGTAGCGAGGTTTTTTTCTCCAAGGGGTTTTTTCTTTGTTCCATCTAGCTTTTTTGTGTTAATTTATATTATTTATCTGCAACATTTTTTAGACACAATTTAGTTATTGGTTCATTTATTAGCATCTATCTTGAGAGAGAGTCACTACCTATGTATTTTCAGCATGTTCATGTTTTTAAGTTAGTGTTTCTTGCTGCTCTATTAATAAAATCTTGTTCATTATCTGCTTTGTCAGATCATCCGGGTCATTTTGCTGTATTCTATATTATTATTTTGGTGGTATATTATAGAGTGCTATCTAAGGGGATTGTCTTTGTCTCTTTTGTGTGTTTTATAAATGTATTTATCCCCCAGTACCAGCAGTCTACCCTAATTATTTCCTTACATATAGTGTGAGCAACATACTTTTTTGTGTGTTTGATATATATATATATATATATATATATATATATATATATATATACACAGGTAAACCCCGTTATAGCGCGACCCATTATAACGCGAATCGGTTATAACGCGGTCTGAGCATGGCTCCCGAATTGAAAGCCTCCATTTTGCCGCCTTACCTGCATCTCAAATCCTCCATTTTGCCGCCTTACGCTCTCCTCTTCCAGCTGTCCTGTCCACGTGTTCATCTCTCTTCTCCTGTCGCGTGCCATTGGGTTGTATTTTTTTTTTTTTCAAACATTCAATTCAATGCTTTATTGACTACCAGACACAGACACAAATAAACATTAATACATTTTGTACAAAACACATGCAGGGATTGAACTCGGGACCTTCTGATTGCTTCTAAACTCCTTGAACGTCTTGTATTCTCTCGCATGCTCCATTTTCTCAACACCTATTCTCTCCTCGACCCTCTACAATCTGGCTTCCGCACTGCTCACTCCTCCGAAACAGCCCTCACTAAAATAACTGACGACCTCCATGCTGCCAAAGACAGAGGTCTGCCAAAGACAGAGGTCATTACACTCTGCTCATATTACTCGACCTCTCTGCAGCATTTGACACAGTGGACACAGTGGACCACCCCTGTCCCCCTGTCTCCTCCACATTCTCCATACTCTAGATATTGGAACAAAGCTCTATCCTGGATCTCATCCTACCTCTCCCATCGTACTTTCAGTGTCTCTTCTGCTAACACCTCCTCCTCCTCTATTGATCTCTCTGTGGAGGTACCCCAGGGCTTGTCCTGGGACCTCTTCTCTTTTCTCTGTACACACTCTCTCTAGGTGACCTAATAACATCTTTTGGGTTTAATTATCACCTCTATGCCGACGACACACAAATATACTTTTCAACACCTGACCTTACTGTTGGAACTACGATCATTCACCCAGTAGCCCAAGCACGCTGCCTAGGGGTCACACTCGACTCCTCTCTCACATTCGCCCCTCACATTCAAAACATTTCTAAAACTTGTCGCTTTTTCCTCCGCAATATAACAAAGATACGCCCTTTCCTCTGTTGCTCAACTGCTAAAACTCTGACTCAGGCCCTCATTCTCTCCCGTCTTGATTATTGTAACCTCCTGCTGTCCGGCCTTCCTGCCTCTCACCTGTCTCCCCTACAATGTATCCTAAATGCTGCTGCCAGAATCACTCTACTCTTTCCTAGATCTGTCTCAGCATCTCCCCTCATGAAATCCCTCTCCTGGCTTCCGATCAAATCCCGCATCTCACACTCCATTCTTCTCCTCACTTTTAAAGCTTTACATTCTTCTGCCCCTCCTTACATCTCATCCCTAATTTCTCGTTATGCACCATCCAGACTCTTGCGTTCTTCTCAAGGATGTCTTCTTTCTACCCCTTTTGTATCTAAAGCCCTCTCCCGCCTAAAACCTTTCTCACTGAGTGCCCCACACCTCTGGAATGCCCTTCCCCTCAGTACCCGACTAGCACCCTCTCTATCCACCTTTAAGACCCAACTTAAGACACACTTGCTTAAAGAAGCATATGAATAGCACTGTGGATATTCTGAACACATGATACATAAGCTTGGCCCCCTGCAGACGCACTTACCAGAACTCCCTCCTACTGTCTCTGTACGTTCTCACTACCTACCAATTAGACTGTAAGCTCCTCGGGGCAGGGACTCCTCTTCCTTAATGTTACTTTTATGTCTGAAGCACTTATTCTCATGATCTGTTATTTATATTATCTGTTATTTATTTGATTACCACACGTATTGAAGCGCTATGTACATTAATGGCGCTATATAAATAAAGACATACAATACAATACAATATATATATACAGCTAAACCATGTTATAGCGCGGTCCTCGGGGGCCACCCGATCCGACCGCGCTACAAACGGGGTCGCGCTAATTAAATAAAATAAATGAATTAAAATAATTTAAAAATGGCCACCGTGCCCGGGGTTCCGTGTCTACAGAGGGGGGAGAGCTGGGATCGCATCATCGCACTGTGCTGCACTGTGCTACTCCTCCCTCCTCCCCAGCAGTCAGAGAGCTGCAGGCAGTGCTTGGAGAGTGCGAGGCTCAGGGCTGCAGCCTCCTCTCCATGGCAATTTTACTCACTTGTCCACTGATCACCAGCACAGCAGCTTCTCCTGCTCTCACTCGCAAACTTTTCAGGGACGCCGGGGGAGCCTGCCCTGTCTAGGAAGAGAGCTGTGTGTCTGTGTGTCTGTGTTCCTGATAGCTTCTCCTGCTCTACACCACAGACATTCTATCCTGTGCGGGGGCGGGGTGGGTTAGAGGGAGAGAGTGTGTGTGTGTGTGTCCTGTGCAGTGTGTGTGTGTGTCCTGTGCAGTGTCCTGTGAGTGTGTGTCCTGTGCAGTGTCCTGTGAGTGTGTGTGCTGTGCAGTGTCCTGTGAGTGTGTGTGCTGTGCAGTGTCCTGTGAGTGTGTGTGCTGTGCAGTGTCCTGTGAGTGTGTGCAGTGTCCTGTGAGTGTGTGCAGTGTGCAGTGTCCTGTGAGTGTGTGCAGTGTGCAGTGTCCTGTGAGTGTGTGCAGTGTGCAGTGTCCTGTGTGTGTGTGCAGTCAGTGTGTGCAGTGTCCTGTGAGTATGTAGTGTCCTGTGAGTGTGTGCAGTGAGAGTGTGTGCAGTGAGAGTGTGTGCAGTGAGAGTGTGTGCAGTGAGCAAAAAAACCCCAAAAAAACGGAAGCCATGTGAAAACCGCGTTATAACGGGTCGCGCTTTAACGGGGTTTACCTGTATATATATCTATATATATATACATATATATATATATACATATATATATATATACATATACAGGCAGTCCTCATTTTACAACGCTTCGCTTTACAACGAATGGCTTATCCAACACTATGCAATGCATACCTATGTTCATTTTTACAACCCCAAAACGGCTTATCCAACGTTCTTACAACACTTTGCAAAGTTGTTTATGTGTATATAATATTATACTATATAATATATTATATTATTATATTTTATGTTATATATATAATACAGTATATACACTATATAATTTGTGTGTGCTGTGTATCTTATTGCCTGCATAAAATATTTTGTGTATTTTAGCATTAAAAATGCCTTCAGGAACGAAACCTTTCATTTAAACAGTGTTCCTATGGGGAAAACGTGTTTCGCTTTAAGACATTTTGCTATCCAACGCCATTTTGAGTAACGCATTGTGTCGGATAACCGAGGACTGCCTGTATATATATATATATATATATTTGATTTAACCTCCGGGCGAGTAAATATTGGCCCAAACAGCACACGTGTTTGTTTTTTAATATTTCCCTGCTCGCGCTGAAATTTTCCCTGCTCGCGCTGAAAAAAATAAATACATCCCCCTACCTGACAGCTGATTGGCGCGCGCTCCCAGGCTTTGTGGGCGCGCGGCCAGGCTCTATATGAGCCGCCCCCAACGAGCGCCCATTTTTTTTCCATGGAGGACACAGTAAGTATTATCTGTGCCTTACCCCATGTCCCCGACGCTCCCGCTGCCCGCAGTTATGGAGGTGGTGGCGGGGGTGTTCTCCTGTCCCCGGCGCTCCCCCCGTGACAGTCCCTCAGGTCCCCGCTTCCCCCTGTCACCGCGTGACAGCCCGCGGGGCAGGAGATGGGAGCGGGGATGTCCCTCAGGTTCCCGCTTCCCCCTGTCACCGCGTGACAGCCCGCGGGGCAGGAGATGGGAGCGGGGATGTCCCTCAGGTTCCCGCATCCCCCTGTCACCGCATGACAGCCCGCGGGGCAGGAGATGGGAGCGGGGATGTCCCTCAGGTTCCTGCTTCCACCTGTCACCGCGGGGCAGGAGATGGGAGCGGGGATGTCCCTCAGGTTCCCGCTTCCCCCTGTCACCGCGCGACAGCCCGCGGGGCAGGAGATGGGAGCGGGGATGTCCCTCAGGTTCCCGCTTCCCCCTGTCACCGCGTAACAGCCCTCGGGGCAGGAGATGGGAGCGGGGATGTCCCTCAGGTTCCCGCTTCCCCCTGTCACCGCGTGACAGCCCGCGGGGCAGGAGATGGGAGCGGGGATGTCCCTCAGGTCCACGCTTCCCTCTGATCCCCCCCCACGTCCCCGGCGCTCCCGCTGCCTGCCGTGCGGTGGTAGCGGGGGGTTTCTTCCCCCCATCCCTGTCCGCGGCGCTCCCGCTGCCTGCGCGGGAGGAGGGGGGGGGAGCGGGGTGGTGGTGATGGTCGCGGCCTTTCCTCTCATTCTGTGTGTGTGTGTATATGGGAGTGTGTGTGTGTGTGTATATGGGAGTGTGTGTGTGTGTATGGGAGTATGTGTGTATATGGGAGTGTGTGTGTGTGTATGGGAGTATGTGTGTATATGGGTGAGTGAGTGGGTGTGTGTGTGTGTGTGTGTGTGTGTGTGTGAGTGAGTGTGTGTGTATGGGTGTGTGTGTGTGTGTGACACCAGAGGTACCCCCCAATCAGTCACCCCCCACACCTAGTCAGTCAAAGTCACCCAGTCAGTCACCATCTCCTCACCCAGTTCCCACCCATCAGTCAGTCCCCCCCCCTATCTCCTCTCTCTGTCTCTCCCATCCCTGTCTCTCTCCCCTCCATGTCTCTCTCCCCTCCCTGTCTCTCTCCCCTCCCTGTCTCTCTCCCCTCCCTGTCTCTCTCCCCTCCCTGTCTCTCTCCCCTCCCTGTCTCTCTCCCCTACACTCTCTGTCTCTCTCCCCTACACTCTCTGTCTCTCTCCCCTACACTCTCTGTCTCTCTCCCCTACACTCTCTGTCTCTCTCCCCTACACTCTCTGTCTCTCTCCCCTACACTCTCTGTCTCTCTCCCCTACACTCTCTCTCTCTCTCCCCTACACTCTCTCTGTCTCTCTCCCCTACACTCTCTCTGTCTCTCTCTCCTACACTCTCTCTGTCTCTCTCTCCCCTACACTCTCTCTGTCTCTCTCCCCTACACTCTCTGTCTCTCTCCCCTACACCCTCTCTGTCTCTCTCCCCTACACCCTCTCTGTCTCTCGACCCTACACTTTGTCTCTCTCCCCTACACTCTCTCTGTCTCTCTCCCCTACACTCTCTCTGCCTCTCTCCCCCACACTCTCTCTGGCTCTCTCCCTCACACTCTCTTTGGCTCTCTCCCCCACACTCTCTCTGGCTCTCTCATCCACACTCTCTCTATCTCTCTCACCCACACTCTCTCTGTCTCTCTCACCCACACTCTCTCTGTCTCTCACTCTGGATCTGGATATCTTATTTACCCTGTATATCTTAACTGCCCTATACTACACCGAAATAACGTACACTGCTTTCTTCCAGATCTGACTCAAGCTTCACACAGGAAACATCGGAATCCCCCCTAACCCAGAAGACAGGTAAGGAACACCTCCCCTCCAATGTATAACATTGCGGGAATGTGGGTACCTGGACATTGAGGGACTGCGGATCAGGTAAGATCCCAGGCGAGATTGCTGCTTTAGATATTGTGAAGCGGGGACGTCCAGACACTGGTTAAGGGGTTCTGGAAACTAGTCATTCACACCTGGCTTTTATTTCTAGATCCGACATTTACACACACACACACACACACACACACACACACACACACACACACACACACACACACACACACACACACACACACACACACACACACACACACACACACACACACACAATGTTATACATTGGAGGGGAGGTGTTACGTTACACACACGTAACAAGGACTAATTGTAGTATAATGTAATACAATAAATACATTTATGTTAAAAACGAATGTTGTTCTGACTAGGAATTTATTAAATGTATTTTATTTATATATTTTATTTTAAAGTGGGGCGGGACTAGGGGTGGGGTTGGGGGCGGGACTAAGTGGCGAGTAGATATTTTGGTTGGGCGAGTAGATTTTTGGGTGATTTGTCGAACACTATATATGTGTATATATATACACACCTTTACCAACAATCAAAACATATAAACATTATAACATTAATTGCATTAACCTTACAGTTTCTCATGCACATAGCAATGCTATCCTACTGTCTCCAGCCCTGGAGTCCCAGTGACAGTCTCGCCCACCCAAGGATAACCTGTGTGTCCTCCCACTATTGGTGCACCCTTGAAGAGTTAGGAGTAGCGCTACCTCTTGAACCAATATGATACTGCCATTGTACCTTTTTGAAGCTTGTGAGCGGTGGCCTGACTCCCTGGGAAGACATGCTAATTGTCCCCAGCAGCAGGGTCTCGGGCAACAATCCTCTCACTCCTGACAACTGGCACTGCAGCGTAGTGTCCTTGGATCCTGCTTTGAATCTCCCAGCATGCAGTAACATGCTGTGTAACAGCAATAGACAAGACTACCACTATAAAGATTTCCCAATCTTCAGGGCCACACTCATACACAATATGACACTGACTCTGGGGCCTAGTGGGGTTGGCCTATGCCTGGTAGATGGCCACCGTAGCTGTTATGCCCTTCAAGACTCAGAGCTTCCAGAGGTAAATAGGGCAATCCCTGCTACATAAGTCTGAAAAAACAAGTGCAAACAAGACGCCTCCAAAATAGCATCATAACATTTATTAGAAATATAAAACATATGTGCACTTACAAACTGTACTGCTTTCAGTAAGCTTTAACAGATCTTCAGCAAGCAGGATATCCTGCTATGAACAGGTCGTGTTTGAGCCTGCCGCTACAGGGCCTCAGCACTCCCTCTGACGTCTCCACCACAGATCGTAGCTGAACCGAGTGTCACGTCAGGATATCTCAATAGCAAGGCTTGAATCAAGATTGGGCCCAATGCATTTCACTGGTCTCTTCTGGCTTTTTCAGGGGTAATTAGGAGACTGAGTTACAGTACTGCAGTTGAAATGGTACCCACCTAATCTTGGCATAATTGTATTACACATCCATATCCAAATACAAATGGCCACTGCCCAACTCACTCTATGGATCAGGTGTTCAGCTTCTGAGAGAATATTACACATACATACAAGTATGAATGAAAATTAATAAAGCAAGCAAATGCTTACAGCAACAAAAGGAAATCTAATGAAAGGGAAATAACACAAAAGATTAACTGAATTATTACAATTGATCAATAGTAAAACTAATGAAGTTTCCGTACCATTAAATCTTGAACGTAAATGTTATACGTAGTTAAAAAGCCAGAAGAATAAATTAAAGAGGATGTGTCTGATAAAATCAGTATCCATAGGAATTTGACAATGAGCTTTAATGTAATTAATTGGATATATGTATCACATACACTAGGTTCAGCTACAATCTGTGGCGGATATGCCGGAGGTAGTGTTGAAGCTCTGATGCAGCAAACTCAAACACTGCCTGTTCACATTTGGAACCCCAGCCTACATTGTTTACTGAAAGAAGCACACTTTCTAAGTGCTCATCTATCTGTAACTTTTTATATTTCTAATAAACTTTATGTTGCTATTTTGTGGACATCTTGTTTGCGCTATTTTTTTCAAACCTATGTATATATTAATGCACACGTGCGCACACACAGATATCACTTCAATATAACACTTTGAAGCACCCCTTATTGTACTTTAATAACTGCTCCTTCGTGAATAAACCCATTCGTAATCGTCCTGCATAAAAGCCTCAATCGCATTTTTGCTTCTTGTATAGATTACTTCATTTTCGTAATACCCAGGGTGAGGTTTACGAATTGCTGATCTGAAATAAGCTGTAGTGCCATATTTACTAAGCCGTCTTATTGAAATCGGACGGCTTATTGTGGAAATGCATTTTAATTTCCAGAGGCCCTTTTCTAGCTACATTGCACATGTTTCATACCACGTGCTTAATGGAGGCGCTCTGGGAGAACTTTGTTGATTTATATCTGCATTAACACATTGGAATTAATGCAAATCGTCACAGACTTGTGTATAAATTATTAGGCCTAATTTTCCATTGAAAAGTATGTGACGATTTCTATATTTCAATGTGTTAATTATTATTTTTTTAGTTTGTGTATTGTATAACAGAAAGAAACACAGCGCACAACTCATAGTGTAATGACATACTTGAAAACAAGAGGTAACTCTCAATGTATTACTTCCTGGTAAAATATTTTATAAATAAATAATCAATATAATAAAATCAATAAAGTAAAAGTGGTTATATATGCACGTACAAAATATCTTATAAATCAGGCGTCTCATATGCCAATAAACTTGCTGATGGGCTTATGTAGAAGGGAGATACAGTATTGTACTCCTAAGATAAACGCAATTACACTGCATCTCCTTCTACATAAGCCCATCAGCAAGTTTATTGGCACTGGACTTTGAATATCACGATCGATCATATTCACATGCCGATTTGGACCTCAGGAGCTTCCATACAGCCCCAGTGACGAGATCTGAGTGACGTCATACCCGGAAGTACGTCCGAGAGAGATTTGCAGTAAGCAAAGCCACGGAGCTACAGGAGGCAGACTGAGAGACTGAAACAGGATATCGGGGTGTACAGAAGGATATCAGAGCCACTGACCCCGAGAGGACATTGGTGTAATCCAACAAACTCCAGAGCTCTGGAATAGGGAAACATGCTTTAAACTGGTTTCAGTCCTACCTATCAGGAAGATCCCAACATGTGTCCATCTCAGGCTCTAACTCCAACCCCCTGGATATCACCTGTGGTGTACCGCAAGGCTCTGTTCTGGGACCCCTACTCTTCTCAGTGTTCATTAATGATCTTCCCACAGCTTGTAAGGAAGCCTCAATACACATGTATGCAGATGACACAATCCTGTATGCACACAGCCATAGCCTCTCTGACCTTCAACACATACTTCAGTCTGACTTTTTGAGACTCGAAAACTGGATTTCCCAAAACAAACTGTTTTTAAACACTGACAAGACGGTAACAATGGTATTTGGGACCAAGACTAAATTTGTAAACCTTCCAGTGACTGAGCTCCTGATTAGAACCAACGCTACCACCACCCTAACACCTGTCACTAGTTTTAAATACCTGGGCTTATGGTTTGACTCCCACTTAACATTCGGGATGCACATTGATACCCTGACAACCAAGACCTATGCCAAACTAGGGGTACTTTACAGGAACAAATCCTCCCTAAGTCTCCTGGTCAGAAAGCGTATTGCACAACAGATGCTAATGCCAATTATTGACTATGGAGACATAGTATATGGCTCGGCTCCTCAAACCCACCTTAGCAAACTTGACACCCTCTACAATTCAATTTGTCGTTTTGTTCTCCAATGCAACTACAACACACATCACTGCGAAATGCTCAAAGAACTAGATTGGTCATCACTATAGTCTAGGCGCAAAGTTCACCTTTCCTGTCTCACCCTCAAATACTTTCTGGGCAAGCTACCCAGCTACCTGAACAAGCTCCTCACCTCTACCACATGCAGTACCTATCACCTGAGATCAGACTCCAAAAGACTATTCATGGTCCCAAGACTCAACAAAGTATCCGGACGTTCCTCCTTCTCCTTCCGTGCACCCCAAAACTGGAACAACCTACCAGAGACTCTCATATCCACCACCAGCTTAAGTTCTTTCAAATCTAAGGCTGTCTCACACTTTAATCTGGTCTGTAACTGTTTCATACGCTCATAATATATATTTTCTTTAACTGTGCACGCAATGTCTCGTATATAATGTATACCCTGTTCATTTATGTAACTGTATTTGTAACCATGTATTATTTGTCTTAACTCTGTGCCCAGGACATACTTGAAAACGAGAGGTAACTCTCAATGTATTACTTCCTGGTAAAATATTTTATAAATAAATAAATAAATAATCCGTTGTGAAGCTGATACGTGTTGGTAACATGGGCCAAAATTCATGTGATGCCTGATTTATAAGATATTTTGTACGTGCATATATAACCACTTTTACTTTATTGATTTTATTATATTGATTACACTATAAGTTGTGCGCTGTGTTTTTCTTTTATATTAGTCTCAAGGGATGTTGAGCCATCCAACCTTGTACAGCAGCAGACTCTTCATTTGGTTAAAGGTTTTTTTTTATAATTATTCACCTTTCACTAAATAGATTGTTTATTTACAATCCTTAATCACAGTGTGGTGGGTTATAAGAAATAACCACTATCTTTATTTATTTAATATCACTTAACAATTAGTAGCGCAATTATTTTTCTTTGTTCGCATGTATTTGTATTGTATAACGCTTTGTATTTTGCATACAATGTGTAATAACAAATGCAATAATTTGTTATTCTATATATTAACATTAACACAATAAAATATCATGGAACTCATTACTTATTTGTATATTAATTGTAAGGTATACATTTCTATTGGTCCACATTAATTCTACGAAGATTTATAGCAAGGTAGCTCTTCCAGAGCGTCTACTTAAAGCCGGCGATCCAGACAATGCAGTCAAGGGACAGAGGTGTGGCTACCACTAATTAGTAAATATAGTCTTGCAGTAAAACGATCTAATTTTAATGTAAGATGCTGGACAGCGTCTCTGAAGCCACCCCGCATCTTGCATTCACTATTCGTCTGGAATGTCTCTTGGTACTGATGCTAGATGCGGATAATAAGTAGTCCTTCGTCTTTCATTTAAATGAGCTACTGTAATGCTTCCCCACACTACTTCATCTGGAGCCACACTGCGTCTGCATTTGGAAGATGTTTTGCTAGTGGTGGCAAAGCCAATATGGTGGTAGCTTGATGGTGTTTTGTGGAGCCGGAAAACACTGATTAGTAAATCTCCCCACAATACCTTTTTCTGTTTTTGTACACTTGATATTTTCTCTCATTTCAGTTTTAGCCGACTATTCAGTTCTTCAGCCACTGCGTCTAAGAAACCAGACCTACCAGTTAATGTGAAGTATAATGCACCAACTTCGCAGCTCACACCATCAGTGAAGAAGAGAAGCAGTGCCTTGTCACAACTACCCAGTAATAAATCTAAAGCATTTGACTTCTTAAGTGATGAGTAAGTATCCGTGTATTGTAATCACGTTCTCCTTTTTTACATCCTCTTCACATTTTTATCTTACTCCAAACTCTTGAAAATACTACTCAATTCTTGTTTTAACTGAATTTGAATACTAACGATAGCATTAACTGTCAGATATTTGCCTATATCACGTGATCACATTTGTTATTTCCTGTGTCCGCTATGGAGCAGGGTGTATGCATACAAAAGCATCATCAACATTATTAACCCACTGAAACCAACATGCATTTATTATTTGCTATAAATAATTTGCTAAACACATGGTGTGTATTGCATAATGCATACATTATTTTGAGAGCATTGTTAAGAAATAACAACCATTTTTTTTTTATGTTTTTTTTTTATGTTTTTTTTTTTTAATTACTAATCAATATAATTTACTTATTCAATTGTACAACCATATAATTGATAGGTCCAAAAACTATATTGGCTGAAGGTTATAATGAGAAACCAAAACAACTCTTTGTGAAGTCCAGGCGCTGGATTGTATTTTGAGCAAAGTAAAAGAGAGAGGGAAAACTTATTTTGTGAAACATGGAGAAAAAAGAAATTGGATTGTATTGCTGCAAATTACATTTAAATTAAACAAATGGTTTTAGTGAATAAATGTTAGCAGACTTCCTGCACATATGCTCTTACAGTGATGTTTTCATATAATGTGGGACTTTTTCTTGGGGTTAAAATGGAAATACACATTTGAAGATACCATTTATTTCGCCCATCCATTCATATTTCATGATTTCCATATGGCAGTGGGTACTGATTGGGATAACTCCTCCCCTCAGCTTAGTAGGACAATTAACTCTTCTCTTCTGCAGGTAATGGCATATACGACAGTCATTCCACCTGCAGAACAGTCTTTTTTTTTCTGTCCTACAGCGTAGCAATAGTTTATTATTTTGTAAAGAATGACTACAGCTGGTGTAATCGATCCTAGTGGTTGTGAAGCCTCTTTCCCCCTGAGGCTCCAGCACTATGCATCCCTTGTGACTGTCGCTGGAGGCCACTTGGAATCGGGGCTGGACTCACGGAGGTGTCTGGAACGCATGTGAGTAAGGTGCAGGCTTGAGGGAAGACATGCTGATCTGGGTGGTCCACGTGGTCTGTGCACCAAGAGCATGCGCAAAAAACTGCGCCGATTAAAGTGGCATACGCCTGTGACATCATCAACAGTGGTTCCGGCCTGTACATACTTAAAGGGGCAATACTTCTTGGTACCCAGTTGTAGTTATATGGCCCATGAAGCGGGTAAAACTTTCCCAAAAGCTGCAAAAAGTCCAAAGGAACTGGAAATTGAATCAATCAGCCTAAACTAAAACCGGATGACTGAAATTGCACCAGGCAAATGTTTGCTGCCCAAATCTGCTAGGTGAGTCCTTACCTAGTAGCTTTTTCTATGAAGAGAGTGCATATCATGAAGAGTTAAGATTTTTATCTATGTTTTTTAATGTACCTCAGGGAGCCAACCCGAAGAAGAGACATCCAAGATAACATTGAATGTATTACATCATAAAAGGAAAACAACTAAAAAGACAAGAATATGTGTGGCATCTGATAAACCTGCAATAGACACAAAAAATTGTTTGACGATTGTTCCAAGTCTGCTGCTACAGAACCTAATGAACAAATGAACACCTTTTTGTCTTGAATGAAAGACAGTCTCCCAAAGCGTGGAAGTGGCGGTATCACAGGCAAACAGACACTTCTAGAAAAGATCTAGGCCATAGACACGCTTGGATAAAAAGGGGGAATCCTCGTCGGATGAATCAGAGAAGTTCCAGCAATTCTCTGAAGTTGAATATTGTTTCTCATCAGACCAAGATACCATAGTACAAGAGTCAGATTTAAACTGGACCTAGTAAACCCCTTAATAAGAGCGATGAAGGATGTGCTCGAATGAAAGGATCCAGAGGAAGAACATCTCCTAAAGGATAAATTGATCAGGGTGTCACAGATGCTTTCCCGTCCATGATGTCATAAAAGAGAGGATCAAAGCTGAATAGGTCCAGCCAGATAGGAAGCTGTTAACACCAAAAAGATTTTCCAAAATTCGCCCATTTATTAAAAAGGACGTCAAGGTTTGGGAAAATCCTCCAAAGGTTGATGTGGCAATCACTAGAATCGCAAGAAGAACCACCTTACCTGTAGATCATGCGTTTTCAAAAGTGTTATGAGAAAAGCATTTGTAGCTGTACGACTCGCCTGCAAGCCAGCGGTCGCAGCAGCATCACTGTCCACAGCTGTATGCGTCTGTGTAGCCAATGTTGAAGAGGCTCTTGAAAAGGCAGTAAAGAAAACATCACAAGATGCAGTATGGCTATCGTCTATAAACATGGCACTATCGGTGACAGCCAGGAGAGCGTTATGGCTAACGAACTGGGTCGCAGATTCCATGTCGAAGAATAACTAATTTATGCTCTCTACCTTTCGCAGGGGAGTACCTGTTCAGCCAGAAATTGGACACCATCATCTCATAAGTCTCGGGAGGAAGAAGCGCATTTCTCCCACAAGAAAGGACGAGTAAATGCTTCTTCAATCTAAAACACCATACATAGATGCCAAGTCATACTGCTCCGGCAGACTTTACTCAAGGCAACTTGCATGGAGAGATCAAGGAGGTATACTCCTTGAGGAAGAGGATCATTTCAAAGTGGCAAGTTTGCATGACATGAGGAGAGCCCTACAGTGCGCAGTCAGGGGAAGACTGGCACAGTTCACCTCTGTATGGGTTCATTCAATCAAAGACTGATGGGTCCTACAAATCGTATAAAACGGGTACCGTCTAGAATTCATACGGGAACCATGGCAAAACAAGCTCGTAACCTTATCCATGTGCCCAAAGTTGCAGCAAGAAAATGAAGTGTTGTGCCACATCTTGCAAGATCTTATCTGCAATAATGTAATAAAGAAGGTTCCTTGTTCCCAAAGAATAAAGGTCACTGTGACCAAAAGACAATAATCAATAAATGAAATGTAAAAAAAAACACATAAAAATACACATATGAAGCAAATACTATGTATGGTGAATCACACACTATGAATGCTAAACCAAAACTTAACTTCAGTGAAGTAAACAACTAAGATGATGAGTTAAAAATACATCCACTGAGGATGTCTAATTACTCCTAGAAGGAACAAACCCAATTGAGGGGAACAAAACTAACCGCAAGAAGTGGCAGCAGGGGCTCAGTGTGGACGCAATACTGTCCGGACACACGAACACACGGCAGAATTCTCCATCTAGTTGTTTACTTCACTGAAGTTATGTTTTGGTTTAGCATTCATAGGGTATGATTCACCATACATAGTATTTGCTTCATATGTGTATTTTTATGTGTTTTTGTTTTGTACATTTCATTTATTGATTATTGTCTTTTGGTCACAGTGACCTTTATTAAATTTTGTGATACACTTTTTAATAATCTGTGGGGCGCTTGTGTGTGTTTGTTTTGTCTTTTGAAAAACTCCCTCTGGAGTTTTTCTTTCATCGGAGTATCTTGAGGAGTGGCTTCTACACGCACTGCTGCAAGCTGATTATCTTTTAAAGAGGACAGCGCGAGGCAAGAATCCCAACTGTGACTGTTCCCAAAGAAAACTAGAATTCCATTCCATAATATTTCTAGTGCGTAAAGCGTCTGGAGAATTCAGAGCTCAGTCTCTGAGGACTCAACACGTTTCTGCAAATAAGGAAGTTGAAGGAGGTCAAACCAAGACACTGGCTAGTTTCCATAGATCTAAAGGATGCATATCTTCATGTCCCAATCGTAACCGTACACCAGAAATACCCCAGGTTAGAGGAAAAAATGTTCAATTTGCAGCTTTTCCGTTTGGGTTGGAAACTTTGCCCAGAACATTTACCAAGGTTCTAGTGCCATAAGTGGCCGACTTAAGAGGCATTCAGATTTACCTTTACTTGGACTACTTGCTGATCAAGACCCAAGGCAAGGAATTACTTACAGAGCACACGCAAATGGTCATAGCATTACAACAACACGCATAGGTAATAAATAGGCACAAAATCCAGATGTGTTCGCCCAACTCCCTGAAATTCCTGGGAGTTATTTCCCACACATAAAAAGGAAAGTTTTATCTGTCTCAAAACAGAATGCAACAAATTGTGTAACAAATTGCACGTCAAATCGAAAAACTGAGTCAATCATGGCATGTATCGTCACCAGATTGTATGGCCCTCTTGAGAAAATTTTCCTCAACAATAAGTGATGTAAAATTGGCAAGAGCTCATATGTGGCAACTGCAGAAAAATGTCCTAGACCAATGATGCAAAGAACCTCAGTGGCTGCAACAAGATGTATTCATACATCCAACATTAGGATAGACCTAAGATGGTGTGAAGAGCCGCAGAATTTATTGAATACATGCTCTCTGCAAGAAGACGATTGGGTGACGATCACTACAGACGCCAGCAGCTCCAGATGAGGTGAGCAAATGTAAGGTGTGGTGCCGCAAGGAAATTGGCCTACGACTTACAGAAATCAATCTGCAAACAGGCTAGAAACGCAAATTGTAATAGAAGCTCTCAGGTTCTTTCAAGCCTATATTCTTGTCAAAAGTGTAAAGATCATGTCAGAGAACTTCACTACTGTGTGTTATTTAGCCAAACGGAGGAACCATGAACTTAAGGCGGTTTGCCCTGTCAGCGTCAATAATGCTATGGGCAGAAGGCTATTTAAACAACATCACAGCAGTTAATATCCCAGGGTACCGCAATACTGAAAATAGGTTCTGTCTTTGTCAATAAGTCCACGGCTCTGCATCTTTTTCCAGTATTTATTCAGAGGCACACATAGACAGCATCTTATGTCTTGCACAGGCATTTCTTAGTTATAAGTGGAGGACTACAGTCATGATCGTATCCGTTGAAGTTCTCAGTAGTATAGGATGAAACTCTTCTACCTTCTTGTAACCAATGTGGCCTCTTTCTCGTGATCAAACAGCAATTAATATTAATAGACCGTAAGAAAACATTTTCATCTTTAACTGTTATCTCTAGTCTTAGACATTCATGGTAGAATGTCTCCCTATAGTTTATCTCCAGACATCCGTGTGATATGTCTACTCATACCATCAATCGCTATTCTGGCAAACGCCCTGATAATAATGAGAATGAAAGCCTTGTTTTTAACCTCTCTATAACCCTGTGTTTGTAGATACCAGAGGGCCCCACTATACCTCATTCCTGTCTATAGATAACAAGTTTTGCCTTATTATTTCTAGTCCCTAAATTCTATGGCTTCTTTTTATTAATGACTAATTACTTCTAGATAACCAGAAAACTCAATGTCTGTGTTTTTCTGCTAATTCTGTATTAACTATTTCGGTGCTAGCAACCAGCTTATTCAGTTAGTGCATATACAGATAATATGGCGTCTCTGTGGTTCAACCTGAAATCATTCTATCTTCTAATGCCCCAGTCGATTTCCTGATTCACACACGTATCCATCCAGGAGAATGGGAACTGTTTACCAGAATCTTCCAACAGATAGTGAATTGCTGGGGTCAAACCCAAATAGACCTCATGGCAACACTTCACACATGAAAGAGGAACATTTGTGTACAAGATCTCGGAACCAGCACAAAGTTGAAACAGATGCTTTCAGCTTCCCTTGGAGATTCAGGCTGGCTTACATTTTTCCTCTGTTCCCTATGGAGCCCAGGTCTTACAAAAAAAATAAAACAATGCAGAGGTAATAGCCATAATTCTGTACTGGCCAAGAAGAGTCTGGTTCACCCACCTGATAAACATGTCAATAGACAAACTCTGGCATCTTCTGACAAGTCCATACATAGCATTAGTGACATGGAGAGTGAGTGAAAGGCGTTGAAGGTAAAAGGCTGTTCAGATAGAACAATCCAGATGCTAATGGCAGCGAGGAAATGTTCCACCTCATCGGTATACTACTGTATTTTTGTCTGTTTTTTCGGGATTGGTGTGGGGAAGACAGGTCAATAGTCGCTTCACCCTTTCGTCAAACCGGTATTAGAGCTTTTACAGGAAGGTTTTGATGATAAAGGCCTCAGTTTAAGCTCTCTGAAGGTCCACGTTTCAGCACTATCCGCATAATCTGAGACAAATCTGGCAATAGATAAACTTGTAGTACGATCGATTTTTACAAGCCGTAAAACATTTAAGATTGCAGCTAAGAATTACTTTTCCAACGTGGGATCTCACACTAGTTCCTGGAGTCTGTCGGATCATCCATTTGAACCGTTCCAACAAATCTTGTTAAAATTATTATCACGGAAGACAGTTTTTCTAATTGCTAGAACATCCACAAGAAGGGTAGGAGAACTACAGGCCTTGTCATGCAAAGAACCGTTTCTCACTTTCCATCAAGATAAAGTTGTATTTAAATTAGTCTCTGGTTTTCTACTGAAAGTCGTCTCCAATTTTCATCTAAATCAGGAAATTGTTGTCCCTTTCCTTTGTCACAATCTAGCTAATGCGAAGGAACAAGATTACACATTTTGGACATAGTAAAATGTCTAAAAACATACTTAAAAACAGTGAAGAACTTCAGAAAATCAGATCCACTGTTCATTCTCCCAGAGGGATCTAGAAGGGTCCGCAATCCTCAAAGACAACCATTTCTCGGTGGATCACATCCTGTTTAAAATCCAAATATGACCTAAGTAAACAGGTCCCACATGGTGTTAAAGTGCATTCAAAAAGAGCAGTGGCCTATTCGTGGACTCTGAAAGTCGAAGCATCTCCAGTGCAGATATGAAGAGAGTGGCAGTGTTGTCATCATGTATTCTCGCAACCCAGGGGGAGCATGTAGGAGAAAAGCAACAACAAAGAAACAATCTAAGTGCAGACAATTCAGTTGAATGTGAATTATTGTGGTGAATAACTTGGCTCTTATGTGCAGCCTACTCACAAGATAGTAGTAGTGTATGGGCAACAACAGATAACAGAGAGATAACAGAGACAGCGACCGAGCGGCGCTCCAAACGCTGCAGCGCAAGCCAGACAGTAGACGGCCCGGTGCGGACAGGCCACACAACGGAGGCGGCGGGGTGAGCTTCGGCACGATCCAAACTTAACCATATTCACCTTGAGTGATACATGCTGTTTTATAATTTTTACATTGAGTGTGCAATTTTTTAGCATCATTATAAAGCATTTATTTTGTACCATTGATCTGCACCATTGATATTTTTCTTTATCCTTTCATGCCATAACCGATTTGACTTCTGAGTGGGAGTGCATCTTTGCCTATGTACAGAAGATTTCACAGATCCAAGTTACCTGTTGTTGCCCATACACTACTACTATCTTGTGAGTAGGCTGCACATAAGAGCCAAGTTATTCACCACAATAATTCACATTCAACTGAATTGTCTGCACTTAGATTGTTTCTTTGTTGTTGCTTGTCTCCTACATGCTCCCCCTGGGTTGCGAGAATACATATCGACCATCTTGGACCAGTGAAGAGAGTCCCTTCCAGAGGGTCCGAGCAGGGAGTTGCAACCTTTAATAATCACTTTATCTGGCACTATTTGAGTCACTAAAGTCACCAATAATTTATTGTTTAATATTTCACTTTATTAGTAGTGATCACTAGTATTGTTTTAGCGCCTGTTTCTGCACCATCACTCCATTACAGTGTTGTCATCATTTCACACGTTCCTCAAATTTGGCAGGAAAGTCCTACAGGTTGTTGTACATTAATAAATGATTTAAACAGTTAACTTTTTTTTTTTAAACTCCCTCATTTCCGTTTACTAGGGTATTTCCCATTCAGTACCGCTGCTATGTGGGGATCAGGAAAACAAAAAATGTATTCAACTTGCCGTAATTTTCTTCTCCTGTTCTCCACTAATGGCAGTGGGGACAAGATACCCAACCTGTGGGTTAGGGTTATGTCTCGAGTTATGTTATTACTTAGATATAGAACTTGGGAATAAATCAGACTATTCTGCAGGTGGAGGGAATGGCTTTTAGGCTACTACCTGCAGAAGAGTTTCCTGTCCTGCGCTGAGGGGAGGAGTTATCCCAATCAGTGCCTACTGCCATTAGTTGAGTACAGTAAACTAAAACTACGGTAAGTTGAATACATTTTTTGTTGTCTTATCTTGTTTCAGATAGAATGAGGACGTTATGTATGACACTGGAGTGATAACATTAGATAGTTAGATTTCAGTTAAGGGACATCTTGCACAATCAAATCCATACATGATATCCTGCTTTCTGTTGCATGTTATATACATGGCAGGAGGCCGTCAACAGAGGTTTTTCCTTTAATTCTTTGTGGGACACTTCTCATGCTGTTGCTGTAGCCATACAAGAGTCCCTTAAGTCAGCGGTGCGCAAACTGAGACTGACTGCGGGGGGCGCAGGGTTTACAGAGGCCCGGCGCGCTTCCCGAAGGCACCAAAATTAAGTGCCGGGGGAGCTGCAGGGCCTCTGGAAACCTCACCTACCTAGGCTCCAGCGGCATGACCTCGCAGTGTTGTCATAGCCGAGGTATGCAGGGGTGGGGGGGTGCGTAGAGAGGGGAACCGCCGGCAGGGGGGGCACAGGGGTAAAAGTTTACGCCCCCCTGACTGAAGTTATAAGTATTCAATCTAATGTAGTATCTAATGTAGAGTTTTGGCAATAACTGCATCTCATTGCTTTTGAACCATTACATTTAATCAAAAGCAAAAGAGTAAATACATTGAGGGATGAAGACACCAAAACATAGAGTAGCAGGCAAGGGTTTATGTATTTTTTCCTTTATTAGTAAGAATTCCGAACCTGTAGCTGAATATCAACAATTTTTTTTCACCCCAATGATAACATAATTGTTAGTATGCACACACCCTTCCTTTGACACAGAGCCAGAGAGGAGGGGAGAGATGTTGTGGGCCTTTTTTCTTTGGGACACTTTCACCTAATGAATTATACAGTTGAACACATACACGATATTCTGCATGTTATTGCATATTATGGGTCCTATTTACCAAGCCACGCTACTCTTTAAGACTCGCACGCCTCTGTAAATATGGGATGTAGTGTGTCCTATGGAGCAATACTGCTTAGTCAATATGTCACATTGACCTGAATATGCTGCTTGGCATCTTCCAGCATGCAGACTATCTTATGTAGCAGCACTTCTTAGTAAATATGGCCCCATACCTGATATATGAGGCTAAATGCACTCTACGACCCATATTGTTTAAAGCTTAGCAGCACTTAGTAAATGTAGGCCAATGCGGGTTGCAGCAACTGTTCGAACTAATCATATAGTACAGTACAAGTTACATTTAATATGCACATTTCCAGTTTTTTTTAAACCGCTGCACTTCAAGAGTAAAAGTGTTATATATATATATATATATATATATATATATAGATATATAGATATATAGATAGATATAGATAGATAGATATATGTGTGTGTGTGCGTGTATACATTACCAGAAGTGGCAAGGAGGCGACAGCACTCAGAGGGTTAAAGTCAAAACTTATGTATTAAACATAGCACAAAACTATGCTATGTGCTATGTTTAATACATAAGTTTTGACTTTAACCCTCTGAGTGCTGTCGCCTCCTTGCCACTTCTGGTAATGTATACCTCTATTTGATTTTACGGGACGTGCACCAGGTAACCATTTACATCTATATAGGAGTGCCAGTGATTCTCTAACCCTAACCCTAATATATATATATATATATGATAGAGAATCACTGGCACTATATAGATGTAAATGGTTACCTGGTGCACGTCCCGTAAAATCAAATAGAGGTATACATTACCAGAAGTGGCAAGGAGGCGACAGCACACAGGGATATATATATATATATATATATATATATATATATATATATATATATATATATATATATATATATATATATATTAAAAAATGATTTATATATATATATCTATATATCATTTTTTAATTTTTTGTTACAGTTTTTCTGTTGGTTCTGAAGCCACTTTAGTCTCACGGCGAGAACAGAAGAGGGAGCAATACCGCCAAGTGAAGGCGCACGTACAGAAAGAAGATGGTAGGGTTCAAGCTTTTGGTTGGAGTTTGCCTCAGAAGTACAAACCGGTAATGTATTATCCATTAACTTCCAATTAAAATATCCTTCTGTATTTAGTTTGTACGTTATATTCATGTTATTCTGTAGAAGAGTTTCTCCTGTTTAATGTTCCTGTAGAAAGCATTGCACCATAGACGAGTTATATTGATCAAAAAAGGGGAAAGGTTTCAATAACAGTACATAATTAGTGTAAGATTATTCTTTTTATTATTTGGTACTATGTAGAATTGCATAATATAAAACAATTTTTCATACTGATTAGATGGTTTTCATTCTTGAAGGTTCTGGTTTATGGACTAAAAAAGAAAAAGTTTTGCATTGTGTATCAGCTGTGGTATTTTTGCTGCTGTTACCAAATTTATTAAGTTAATGGAATGCAAATATCCTTGTGGAAAATGCATATTAATATAAAAAACATGTTTTTGAAATATTTAATTAGAAGAAATTGCCAGGAAATCATTCCATAAAGAGCCAGCCAACATAATCTATATTGAATTATCATATGCTACCATAACTTAACCATATAACACTTCTTTAAGCATTGTTTTTTCCCTCCACAATTTATTTGCATAATTCCAATAATTATCAATATATGTACATATAAATGTAATTCAGTTTTATTATTTCAATATGTATTGGATGATGCAAAATATTTAAATATTTTCAACTTGATTATTTGTCGAAACCTATTATGAAATTACTAGGGATCTATGGTTGCAGTCTGCCATGTATATTTCCATGTTCGATGTGTCCTTTTGCATAAGAAATTGCATATGGCACCCTCCTCCAGGCAGAGGAAGGGGCCTGACTTGCCCCCAACATTTGATACGTTTTAATCACTTTTCTACCCAAATATACACTATTAAAGTCCCGCTCCCGAAGTCACATGTTTATAGACACATTTAGGGTTATAACACATACAACGTGTCCCCGGCTGATGGGGCTGATCAGCCGCCGGGGAACCACGGTTTTTAGGGTGTAAGCAGCCGGGCTTCATCTTTATTATGAAGGCTGGCTGCCCCCACCGTCACAATAGGGTTTCCGACCTTGTTGAGCAGAGCAGGTCCAGACAAGCGGGCCGGAAATCTAATTCTAACCTACGCGGCCGGGCTCGGGTGGCTGTCCCAGACAGAGACCTCCCTTGTCAGCGGCCCTGGTGACCACAATAACATCCCAAGGATGCCTGGAGAAGAATAATAAATACCTTCAGCACGAGCTTAATTATTCTCCTGGGGCATTGTGCCTTGATACAGATGTAATGTCAAAAAAGGCTGTTTTATTTTCCACAAATTTATTCATAATACTGTAAAGTAAGATGTCTGTTTTAACGCTCTAGTTTTTTACTTGCTCGCTGATTTTTTCCCCTCTTTTTTAAATTGTGTATTTTATACCAAAAAAAAAAAAAAAAGAAAAGCCTGATATCTAGCAAAGCTTTGCTAAGTCCGGGCTCATGACATTAACAAATATAAGAAGGAACTTTATGTTCGCTGAGGTTGACGCATATCCTCATAGCTAATTCTATATAAAAAAACAACAGCTGTTGTTCATGACCATAGGGTTAGGGGAGAGGGAAATAACGCTGTGTTAATTAACTGTAGTGTAACACCCATCCAGGCCCTGTAAAAGCCCTATTTCAGGGTGTGAGTAACGCTAAGTTAAGGTATGACCTAACTAGCGTAAGGTTAACTTGCAGCGTTTATCCTTGCCTTATTTGTATGTCATCACTAACGGCCGTTCTAGGTTATGCAATGCTCTTGACGGGAGACACATGACTTAACGTTAAGTTGTTGTCCTTTGAAGATACATGTTTAGCTCAACATCATAAATGAGGTTAATGTCACGGTAAGTCCCTTAACAGAGCTTTGGGGTTCTGGGCATTCGTGATATTAGTAGAGGAAACCTAAGAAAATTAAGGTAATGCATTTTTTTCTGATAAGATCCTTTGTAGTCTGTTTTGAAAATAGCTGCCTGTTGGAGTTGAGAAAGTGAGAATAAACTTGCTATGTGCGCATTCTACTGCAGGACTTGAGATCTTTTATATAAAAATGAAAATAAAATGAAAAACAGCTAGAAATAAAAATAAGGTTGGTGATCTGCTTTAAAGGGTATCACATGGATGCTCACTTTCAAAATAGGCCATACTGGGTGGAAATCCATCTTTATACCAAATCCAAGCTTCACTGCACAGAATTTTTTTTGCCTTTGTAATTGTAGAAAATGTTCTGATGTGTAACCAAAATGTACAGTACTTGTAATACATTATTTGTCCTTTTTCATAATATAGATGACAAATGGTGGCCAGAGTGATAGCAAAATGAAGAATTTGCCAGTACCAGTCTATCTAAGACCTTTGGATGAAAAGGATACATCTTTGAAGGTATTTTTGTGTCTGGATTGCTTACAAACAATATTTATCACATTTCTCTTAGATGTTTGAGAATGACTTGATTTTATTTGTGCATCTTGCAATAATAATAGTGGCAATGGATGTTATATATATTTAAAAAAAAAATTAAAATTATATGTATATATATATATATATATATATATACATATATTTTTTTTTTTATATATATATATATATATATATATACTAGCTGATATACCCGGCATTGGCCGGAGGCAGGGAGGGGGGGCGTGAAAGGCAGGGGGGGGGGGGCGTGAAAGGCAGGGGGGGGGCGTGAAAGGCAGGGGGGGGGGCGTGAAAGGCAGGGGGGGTGGCGTGAAAGGCAGGGGGGGTGGCGTGAAAGACAGGGTGGGGGCGTCAAAGGCGGGGGGGGCGTCAAAGGCGGGAGGGGGCGTCAAAGGCAGGGGGGGGCGTCAAAGGCAGCGGGGGGTGTCAAACACCTACCTCTACTTCCGGGCGCCGCCATCTTCTCACTCGGCGCCGCGAGGGAGGAAGGGGGTCCTTCCGGGCGCCGCCATCTTAGGCGCCGCAAGGCAGCTGCAGCTTGCCTGGCCACTGCCTGTTCCCCCGCCGGGGAGGGAGATGAGCGGAGCGCCAGGATGGAGAGGTGAGTGGAGCGCCGGGAGGGAGAGATGAGCGGAGCGCCGGAGGGAGAGATGAGCGGAGCGCCGGGAGGGAGGGATAGGTGATGGGAGGTGGGGGGAAGTGGGAGAGTGGGAGAGCGACACACACGCGACACCTACCTCTACTTCCGGGCGCCGCCATCTTCTCACTCGGCGCCGCGAGGGAGGAAGGAGGTCCTTCCGAGCGCCGCCATCTTAGGAGCCGCGAGGCAGCTGCAGCCTGCCTGGCTACTGCCTGGAGCGCCGGGAGGGAGAGGTGAGTGGAGCGCCGGGAGGGAGGGAGAGATGAGCGGAGAGCTGGGAGGGAGGGAGAGATGAGCGGAGCGCTGGGAGGGAGGGAGAGATGAGCGCCGGGAGGGAGAGATGAGCGCCGGGAGGGAGGGAGAGATGAACGGAGCGCCGGGAGGGAGAGATGAGCGCCGGGAAGGAGGGAGGGAGGGAGAGATGAGCGGAGCGCCGGGAGGGAGAGATGAGCGCCGGGAGGGAGAGATGAGCGCCGGGAGGGAGGGAGAGATGAGCGCCGGGAGGGAGGGAGAGATGAGCGGGGCGCCGGGAGGGAGGGAGAGATGAGCGGGGCGCCGGGAGGGAGGGAGAGATGAGCGCCGGGAGGGAGAAATGAGCGGCGGGAGAGGGAGGTGTGTGTGTATGTGTGTGTGTGTGTGTGTGGCATCGAGGGGGAAGAGAGTGGCAGTTGGGTGACGTCAGACCCACCAATCTGATTGGCCAGAGGCTGGGGACCAATCAGATTCACCGCAGATAGCACTAACCATTCAATTTTATATATTAAGATACATGTCAAGTGGCGAGGTGTTCGGGCATTGAGTTATTCGGTGGCGGAGCACCGGCAGTGATTTGGCCACGATCAAACGGCACATTCCGCATTCAAGGAAGTTCATACGGGCACTATATATCTAGAGATATATATCTATATATATACAGATATATATATGTAGAGGTATCAGTACCGTGTTAGCCGAGCTTCAATAATCAAAAAATAAATAGATGATACCGTTCTGTGGCTAACGAAATGCTTTTATTTGTGCGAACTTTCGAGATACACTGATCTCTTCTTCCGGCGATGTTACAATGAATGAAGCAAGCAAAGGGTATACTTAAAAACAGTGTCTCTTGGAATGTTATCTGTGCTTGTCCTTCCCCCGATGTGGATGAGATTTATGGCTAGAGGTGTTAAATGGTTCCTGAAAGTAAGTGATGTAAGAGTGTGTGTGTGTGTGTATCTGTGTGAATATAAATGAATGGAGAGCCCACAGTGTATACAGTGCTTTACAAAAGGGGTGTGTGGAGTGGGAGTTAATATAAATGGTGTGGGTAGGTGTGTCCAATAGGAATGCTTCTGCTCCGGTCACATGGTTCCCCAGCTCACACTGCTATGGAGTCCTGCAGCTCCCATGCGGTCTAAACACACACTGCTGATGCTGCCACCGCCACAGGACCTCTGCTGACCTGCCTAGATGTCGCCACGGGCTTCCTCACGGGTCTTCCTCGCCTTCCGTCGCTGACAGCAGGCAAGTAATTATGTATTTTTCAGCTACCCTGACATTACCGGGCCCACTTCTCAGTTGCCGGGTCCGGGTAATTTCATATAGATAGGCAGCAGCAGGCACTTCATAGGCTAGGTGTAAGTAGGTGCTTGTTCAATAGGAATGAATAGTGAACATGGTGTCCCACCAGGAGACAAGAACAGCACTCAAAGGTATAATGCAAAAAAATGTATTAAACACAAAGGACTTTTTGTGCCTGTTCTTTGTGTTTAATACATTTTTTTGCATTATACCTTTGAGTGCTGTTCTTGTCTCCTGGTGGGACACCATGTTCACTATTCATTCCTATTGAACAAGCACCTACTTACACCTAGCCTATGAAGTGCCTGCTGCTGCCTATCTGTATGAAATTACCCGGACCCGGCAACTGAGAAGTGGGCCCGGTAATGTCAGGGTAGCTGAAAAATACATAATTACTTGCCTGCTGTCAGCGACGGAAGGCGAGGAAGACCCGTGAGGAAGCCCGTGGCGACATCTAGGCAGGTCAGCAGAGGTCCTGTGGCGGTGGCAGCATCAGCAGTGTGTGTTTAGACCGCGTGGGAGCTGCAGGACTCCATAGCAGTGTGAGCTGGGGAACCATGTGACCGGAGCAGAAGCATTCCTATTGGACACACCTACCCACACCATTTATATTAACTCCCACTCCACACACCCCTTTTGTAAAGCACTGTATACACTGTGGGCTCTCCATTCATTTATATTCACACAGATACACACACACACACTCTTACATCACTTACTTTCAGGAACCATTTAACACCTCTAGCCATAAATCTCATCCACATCGGGGGAAGGACAAGCATAGATAACATTCCAAGAGACACTGTTTTTAAGTATACCCTTTGCTTGCTTCATTCATTGTAACATCGCCGGAAGAAGAGATCAGTGTATCTCGAAAGTTCGCACAAATAAAAGCATTTCGTTAGCCACAGAACGGTATCATCTATTTATTTTTTGATTATTGAAGCTCGGCTAACACGGTACTGATACCTCTACATATATATATCTATATATATATATACATATATATCTCTAGATATATAGTGCCCGTATGAACTTCCTTGAATGCGGAATGTGCCGTTTGATCGTGGCCAAATCACTGCCGGTGCTCCGCCACCGAATAACTCAATGCCCGAACACCTCGCCACTTGACATGTTGTCACTTCGATCCCCATTTCCGCTTCAATCCCCGCTGCCGCTGAGATCTCCGATCTCTGATCTCCGTTCAGATGTCCTGTCCCCGCTCAGATGTCCTGTGCGGCTGCTGCTCCATCTTTAAATTTCCTGCGTGTGCATCTGACATCTGAACTGGGATTGGAGCGGGATCTAAGCGGCACCGGCAACTAGACATCTGAGCGGGAATTGGGATCAGAGTGGCGAGTTGTTCTTGCGGCGGAGGCATGACCGCGACCAAACGTCCTAGACCGCCTTGAATGGGATAGGTTTTACATTTTCCAGGATAGATTCCAAGAGTGGTTAATGCAATTTCAATGGAAGTGGAATTGGTCTTGTCAGGTCCATATGAGCGCATGACAATGGTGGCACTATGGTTTATGGCCATCTATAACCCCGATCAATGCAACAACTTCAACTGCCCCAACCCCTTGCTTAACACCTACCCACAGAACCTTCCGCCTCGCATGTTCTATGGGTTACAGTTCCATAATTGAATCCCTGGTCCTAGCATTCCTTTCACCGACCCTGATCACTGGTCAGAAAATAATTGGAATGACTTTAAGCCGTTTGCAGGCAAAGTATTGTCTGCATCTTGATCTAATCATCGTGGAATGTGTTTTACTCAGATGCAGTTACCTGCGCAATTGAAAATAAATTCCTCATGCGATTGCATTCTGTTAAATACAATACGCACAATAAATTCATATTTATTTAAAAAAGCGATAAGAATGAGACCCATAACTATGCTTTGCCAAATATGTCAGGTTTTACGTCCATCTATAATACTCCATAAAAGAAAAGGGGCAAAGAAGACACCTTTTTTTATTAAGTAGTTATATTTTTACACACTATGTTGAGAAATGTAGCATTTCTTTACAAAAAGAAAAAAAAAACAAACATGAACACAGAGTGTTTTGCACCTTTCTCAGCATGTACTAGGCTTGCGTCACAAATCTGTATCACTACTGTAGCAAGAGCTCAGTGGCACCTGATTCTCATGTTTTATAACAGTTGATTGCACCGATTGTACAATATTACCGCATGTGCCCACTTTGCATTCACCGATTTTCACTTCCATCCCAAACCCCAGCTTTCTGATTTCCACCTCCATCCCAAACCCCAGCTTTCTGATTTCCACCTCCATCCCAAACCCCAGCTTTCTGATTTCCACCTCCATCCCCAACCCCAGCTTTCTGATTTCCACCTCCATCCCAAACCCCAGCTTTCTGATTTCCACCTCCATCCCAAACCCCAGCTTTCTGATTTCCACCTCCATCCCAAACCCCAGCTTTCTGATTTCTACTTCCATCCCAAACCACAGCTTTCTGATTTCCACTTCCATCCCAAACCACAGCTTTCTGATTTCTACTTCCATCCCAAACCACAGCTTTCTGATTTCTACTTCCATCCCAAACCACAGCTTTCTGATTTCTACTTCCATCCCAAACCACAGCTTTCTGATTTCTACTTCCATCCCAAACCACAGCTTTCTGATTTCTACTTCCATCCCAAACCCCAGCTTTCTGATTTCCATTTCCATCCCAAACCACAGCTTTCTGATTTCCACTTCCATCCCAAACCCCAGCTTTCTGATTTCTACTTCCATCCCAAACCCCAGCTTTCTGATTTCCACTTCCATTCCAAACCACAGCTTTCTGATTTCCACCTCCATCCCAAACCCCAGCTTTCTGATTTCCACTTCCATCCCAAACCACAGCTTTCTGATTTCCACCTCCATCCCAAACCACAGCTTTCTGATTTCCACTTCCATCCCAAACCCCAGCTTTCTGATTTCCACTTCCATTCCAAACCACAGCTTTCTAATTTAGGCGCTGAGGTGTTTCAGGAACTTAGGAATATGAAGAAAAAAGCTGGAATACTTTTTACATTACATAATGGCGTACAGAACTTTTTTTTATTATGTATTTTTCTTTGAAGGGTTTATGTAATTTATTTTATGAAGACGTTTTGTATTAGTGCACTAACTTTTCCAGGACCGAATGGCTTTTATAACTTTTGAACTATTTGTATTATTACATGAGTTTATTGGACTTTGTTTGTTTCCTGCATAGCTGTGGTGTGCTGTAGGAGTTAACTTATCTGGAGGAAAGACGAGAGATGGAGGCTCAATTATTGGAGCCAGTGTTTTCTACAGTGATCTCCCTGGCTCGGAACTAGAAAGCCACAAACACCGCAGTGAATCACAGAGCAGTTTAGACAAACTTGATCAAGAGCTTAAGGTAAGTTTATATTTGTCCATGCATTTTAAGACATTTAAAATTGTTTAAATGGCACATAAATAGCTCATAAATGCACAATGCAACAGTTTTTTTGTATAATTTTCTCCCTCTTGCCTTTGGTTTCATAGGGGTTCCAAACACAAGAATGACCTAATGGTAGCGAAGTGGATTTCTGGACTGATGTTTATTAAAGTGTACTTTGACTGGAGTATGCAGATAATTGTTATACAACATACAGATGAGGCTTTTGGTATTTCTTTCCATGACTTTGGGAATACCAAGGCTCGCTACATCTGTACCACCCAGCTTATAGTTTATCCTGGTTGCACTCCCATTAGTGGGGGGATACAGTTAGAACTAGCTAGTGTTTGCTGTTGTAGAAAGGTTACATCTTTCTCTTGCTGATTCATGCATTTGTAGAGCTAGGGTTAGCGAGGAAACAATTATTGGTTTCCGAGATTAAGATGTGTGACGAGGACAGCATCCAGGGGCAAGTTAGTTGGTTTCAGGACTAGGATTGTGACCTTTCAAACAAATAAAAAAAGGGACACATGTAATTTCTTATTTTGCCCACTGCACAGCGGCATCTTTCTGGTAACTGCTGCTAGGTTATATTTCTCCATTGGTAAACACCTGCCTCTCCCCTCTCTCTGTATATCTTTGTATATGGGATCCATAAACCTAACCCTAAACTCAAACGCACACAAAAAAAGAAAATTGTTTCCCTGCAATTTGTATTCTCTATAAATATGTGATGGTTTCACTAAATGCATAACCATTGGGAACCCTACTAAAGAAAAAATGAGAGCTGCAGGAGAGAAGTCACTACAACAAGACACAGATCGTGGAAGGGTATTCATTTAAAAATATGAATCCATTATCACTGAAGAAGTCCTTTTACTGACAGTATTAACATCCAGCATAACCATGAGTCCTGTTGCATTGCTTGTAGTACTATCGCAACAAATGGCAAGGTATAACAATACATCATAGATTAGATTCAATATTGGTGACTGCACGATTTATCACAGACAGTCATAACATAATGGCCAGTGGCATTTCACATCCAATTTATCTGTTGGTAGGTAATGCACATCTCACACAGTGCAGCTGCTTCAAGCAGTACAACACCCAGAGCTGAGGAATACTTTGGTTTTGCCACAATCTTAAAGAGGCTCTCCAGGTGACACTATGCTTTTCTTAATATGCTTTTCTTTTCTCATAGGTTTTAAGCAGGGGGTCTCCAGAGTTGAACTGCATTGATTTCAGCACTGGAGACCCCCTGCTTCTCAAGATACTTAGCTCCATAGGTGGTAGGAGCCCTGGCTGGGTTCACAATATGGCGGTTTAAAAGTCCCACGTTCTGCTAGCTAATAGGAAGGCTTGACGTCATCCCTTGTGTCTTCCTATTGGCCCATGTGACGCGGGCGCTTTAAACTACTTTGTGATACCGGCAGCAACTACAGAGGTAAGTATCTAGGGAAGCAGGGGGTTCTAAAATCAAGGTGATTCAGCTCCGGAGACCCCCTGCTTCTATCCTATTTAAAAAAAGGAGCAGTCTTGCCTGGAGGAGTACTCATGTTCTGGCCCAGGCTCACTGTAGCTAATGAGTAGAATCAGGCAGTTTAACTCGTCTCATTTAAATGCACACAGAGTCCTTCGATTTTCTGTAACTTAATTGGAGGGGGTATACAGGAAACATAGAATAACTTGGGGGTAGCATCTGTGAGAGGAAGGTAGAAATTGATTGCCTTGTTCTTAGGGTAACAGTGAAAGGAATGTTTCTCACAAGGCTGCTGATTCCAAAAGGAAGCATGCTTGCTTGAACAAGCAGGAAATAGTCAGGACTGTTCCAACTAATGGTGGGGTGGGGGGGGGGGAGAAGAGACAGCTCAACTCACTAAGGAGTAAAGAGGAGTTGCCAGGGTAACAGGCTAAGAAGTCAAAGGGAGGAAGTTACATTGTAAAAACAATATACAGAGAAATGACAGGAGTCCCATAACAGGGAGAAAATATAGAAACTGTTCCAGGACAGCTCCTTTAAATAATAAATGCTTTTCTTGAAGTGTCGACTTTTCTGTGTACATTACACCTCTGTCTTCACAAAAATTACCTGACAAAAGTAAGTTTCCACCCGACAGAGGGACCAGCACTGAAAAAGATGTCACCACCTCCCATCCAACCCTTGGATTGGACCTACAATGACCCTTGTACCACTAATGTTTATCCTGTATTGATCCAGAGAAGTGGTGCACTCACGGAATATAGCAAACTGCCACGGGTGCTCAGCCACAACAGTCAGTTTAAATCATAGACACCGCCAAGGTACAAGAAAAAAAAAAGCAGCTCTCCAATGGTCTTTCTCAATAGACGTGAGGTATTTAGACAGATTACAAGAGCATTGTCTATTAACAGGGATACACTACTACAACAGAAGCCTCTGTTTGCATTAATGAAGAACTCCAGCCTACCTGATTTGCTGGTTCAGATGGATCCCTATGACAAGCATGTAGCCCTTTTACCAAGGACTGTTCTTGCTTCATTGAGACCTGGCTGCTACAAATGTCAGGGTTATATTACCTGCAGAAGTGGATGGATCAAGGAACCTCATTTAAACATCCACATTCTGGAAAAGAGATCAGGATATCTACATACCTTTCCTTAAATCCATCAATGGTGATCTGTTTTATTCTGTGCCATTGCAGTTTGATGTACGTCGGGAAGACCGATCGATCTTTCCGTGAACGCATGAATGAGCACAGATTGTGTGGAAACAATTGGCTCTCAGTAAAGGCGAGTCTGCCAAACAGGTTGCCAGACATTTCCTCAAGCAGGGCCACCACTTATTCTCATTATGTTATATGATCATTGATCAGATATGACGACCTAGGCGAGGTGATACCTGCAAGCTGCTTTTGAGAAGGGAAGCTCAAATATATCAATTAGACACAGACACCCAGATGCCTCAATGAGGAGCTTAACTTGGGGTTTTATTTTTAACATTGTCTTTGCAGACCAGTGGACCGAACATTTAAGAGTGGACTCAGCATTAGGCTATTCCATTAGTATAACACAACTATCAGGTCATTATGTGTTATTGATTAATTTATTACGGAACAATTTGCTTATGCTTTGTTCCCATGTCTGTATTATGTGATTGGGAACAAACAAACAATGGGGGAGCATGGGATTAGAAAGACATATACAATAATAATGGTGATGAATATTGACAGTAGTTCCAATGGTGGGGGGTGGGTTGTAAATATAATAATACTTACACGGCCATGTGTAAGCAACCCCAATTAGTGATCACCTCCTTGAGGGCGAGCTGTGCCTCTCCCAGCTAGATATAGCTGTATGTTGATAGGGTTAGGGGAAATGATATATAATCTATAAGGCTATACTCACACGGCCCTGTGTGAGCTGGTGTAGAAATTGGTTACTTTGGGGTTAAATTTAACCCATCCACATCTATTCGTCACGTAATGGGGGTTTTCTCCAGTATCCAGGGCAGCACGAAAATCAGTGCTAACTCCCAGGCGTCAGCCAGGCTGTCCCCCCAGGTGTTATGATGCGTGGGGGGGGGGAGGGGTTGGGTGATGAGAAAAACGAGTGATGCACGGTTCCAGTTAAATATTCACAAGAAATCGCATTTATTAATTAAAACAGCAAAGGGACTCACATACATATAGAATGAACCCCTGGCCTCCTCAAGCAGTCCAGGATCGAGTTTGAGCAGTTTTGTGCGCCCTTCCCGCGTCCGGGATGCAGGAAGAAAAACTATACTGCTGGGCTGCAAACACTGCTCCACGGTCTGACTGCGGAAGCCTCCTTAGGTCAAAATCTTCTGGTGGTTTAGAGGCTCTAAACCACCAGAAGATTTTGACCTAAGGAGGCTTCCGCAGTCAGACCGTGGAGCAGTGTTTGCAGCCCAGCAGTATAGTTTTTCTTCCTGCATCCCGGACGCGGGAAGGGCGCACAAAACTGCTCAAACTCGATCCTGGACTGCTTGAGGAGGCCAGGGGTTCATTCTATATGTATGTGAGTCCCTTTGCTGTTTTAATTAATAAATGCGATTTCTTGTGAATATTTAACTGGAACCGTGCATCACTCGTTTTTCTCATCACCCAACCCCTCCCCCCCCCCACGCATCATAACACCTTGGGGGACAGCCTGGCTGACGCCTGGGAGTTAGCACTGATTTTCGTGCTGCCCTGGATACTGGAGAAAACCCCCATTACGTGACGAATAGATGTGGATGGGTTAAATTTAACCCCAAAGTAACCAATTTCTACACCAGCTCACACAGGGCCGTGTGAGTATAGCCTTATAGATTATATATCATTTCCCCTAACCCTATCAACATACAGCTATATCTAGCTGGGAGAGGCACAGCTCGCCCTCAAGGAGGTGATCACTAATTGGGGTTGCTTACACATGGCCATGTAAGTATTATTATATTTACAACCCGCCCCCCATCATTGGAGCTACTGTCAATATTCATCACCATTATTATTGTATATGTCTTTCTAATCCCATGCTCCCCCATTGTTTGTTTGTTCCCATGTTTCTATAAGGGCTCTGGATTAACCCTTTTCTGGGGTTGAAGCTGAAGGGATCCTACTGTTTGCTCCAAGTATTTGTAAGAGAGCTATTGTCGAATTGACCGCTTTACTGTAAGCACACTTTTGTTTCTAATCTGAGGTAAGAGCCTGTTTTTTTGCACACTACTGTATTATGTGATTGGTCAGTGAAAAAACAGATGGGGTGGCCGTGCACAATATTAAGTGCACTAATTAGTGCAATAAAGTTTGTGAATGTGCAACTATTAAATACTAGTGACAATACAAAACACGTGCAACAAAAAGATATAGTGACATAAAATATGCTATATCTAGTGAAATATGGTGATATAAGGTGAAAAAAATATATAATGAAAAATGCAGCTCAAACAACCCTTTAATGAATGGTCTAGGGACTCCACTCAGCAGAATTCGTTTTCAGAAGTAGGGGAGCGCAGATGTCAAATTTGTGTATGCAAAGAAATAAAAAACAACATAGTGCAAATATAGTCTATAAACCAAATATTTGGCAATGTGAAGAGGTTTCTCATGAATGGAGACTCAAGTGATGTTAGAAATAAAGATGCATTTAAAAAAGCTGTAGTTCTAAGGCTTGACTCAGGTGTGTTGGTGTACGTGGGTAAAAATTTCCCCTTGAATGCCGTGACCTCACTCAGATGGCACCATCCCTGGTAGCATGCAAGCAGAAAAGCCAACAATAGTATAATACAGTATGGGTATAATAATCTTTTAATTTTTTTAAAATGTGTATATATGTAATATATATATGTGTGTGTGTATATATATATATATATATGTATATATATATAACTGAAACTGGTATTTGTGGGTGTCTATAGACCATTTGATTGGTCCATCGGTCCGCCCACCCACGGCTCTCATTGGCCGGTGTGTCTCGCCCGTCCCGCCCCCCCCCCCCCACGGCTCTCATTAGCCAGTGTGTCTCCTGCCTTTCACCCCCGCCCCTGCCTTCCTGCCCCACCCACCCAGTCGCAACCCCCCGTCACAAAGCCCCCACCCAGTCACAGACACCCCCCCACCCAGCCAGTCACAACCCCCCACAACCTCTGAGTCACACACTCAGTCATCCACTCTGTCACCCAGCTACTCTGTCACTCAGCCAGCCACTGTCAAGTCACTTTCACCCACTCAGTCACCTGTCTTTTGTGGAAAATATAAAAAGAAACAGGTTGCATTGTAATCTTTTTATCTAGATAGGAAAAATAGGCTAAAGCGCTCCAATGCCATGAATAAAAGAATAAAGCAAGCCAAACCACTAATCCAAGGTATAAGAAATGAGTAATGGTATTAGTACATAATAACCACTATTATGGGTACTATCCTCCTGAAGACAGGTGGCAGATGGTACAAGTCCACCCACCATCAGTCTCATTGGCAGGTTCCCCTGAAATATAAACAATACTCACAAATCCTAGGAGTGGTAGGCAGGCTGTGCAGCTTCCAATATGTAGTAAACAGGAATAAATGGAGAACAAAGCGCACAAGCAAAAACGGAGCAGGAAGGACCCAGAATCAAAAATAAATTAAAAGGGCACTTTAATGTGACAAAAGACCCATCCAACGCGTTTCGAACGTCACAGCGTTCTTTTTAAATATATATATCTTATATCTTATCTTATATATATCAGTATATCTTTTTAAAGAACGCTGTGACGTTCGAAACGCGTTGGATGGGTCTTTTGTCACATTAAAGTGCCCTTTTAATTTATTTTTGATTCTGGGTCCTTCCTGCTCCGTTTTTGCTTGTGCGCTTTGTTCTCCATTTAATCTTTTTATCTGTATGACAATAAAAAACAGTTAAGTTAAAGTTGTGAGCAGTGAAGGGGGGTGAGCGGAAAGCGAGGGGGAGCGGGAAAATTAAATATTTAAATATATTGCAGCACTACAGGACCCGGAGTGGTCAACCGCCTGTTTTTCTCTTTGAGCATGCGAGTGGAATGAGCTGTGTGTTCTAGTATTTGTTTTAATAAATTGTGTTGCACTATATGTTCTTTTTTCTCTCTTCCATACCACATTGAGTGTTCCTGCCATACTCAACCAGATTCCTTGTTTGATCATCACCACACCACGACCAAGGGGAGTGTTTGCGCTTTGTGTGTTAGGAACTGCTTATACAGTCAGAGTTTCATTCCTCCCCACAATATAGAGAAGAAAGACAAAGGCACCAATGTAAATGGTATTTAATGGATAAATCAACAGCTCAATGTGGTTTTAATATCTGGTTATTTCCTCCAGAAGCCCATAAGTTCTTAAGCAATTCATTGTGCCTATACATTGCACTAATAACTGCAGTGTAACACTGTTTGTGGTATAAAAGAATACAACATCAATATTTCACAAAAAGTTTACATTTCACATTATGGCCTCACAATTATACTTCAAACATTGTCTGTTTTTTTGAGTCAATGTGAATGCATTATTAAAGTAACCGGTTTGTGTATTGCTTTAAATGAAACCTATGGACACTATTGTTTTTTTCAATGCCACAGGTGCAGCAGAAAGAGTTGAGACATCAGGATGAATTATCCAGCCTTGTGTGGATCTGCACTAGTACTCACTCTACAACGAAAGTAATCATTAATGATGCAAACGATCCAGGAAACATGCTGGACAGTTTCATAGTTTGTAACTCCCATGTTCTGTGTATTGCCAGTGTACCAGGTAAGATGCCTTATAAACCTATTATATATGGCAGTATATTTTCAATACAGACTACAAAGGATCTGATCGGAAATAGTTTTTTGGAATCTTCTCAGACATGTTTGAGATGTACTGTACTAATGTCACTACGTGAGAGGGGCTCTGCAGCCTTTAATCTAGCTTCATTTTTTTAAACAAATAAAAAAAATCTGACAAGTAAAACTATTTAACATTTTTTTCCAAGCTATTACAAATATTTCCAGACATAACCAAACGCATCAAAAACGCACACGAGTTAGAGGTAAACAATTACATACACTACTCCTGTGCTCACATATCAGTGACTCGTGGGTTTTAGATGTCTAGCGCTGCAGCATGGAAGATGTAAAAATGATTGCCAATATTTTTATAAGCATAAATATTTTCTACAACTTTTAACAAATGTATTTTTCACTTTTTAGGAGCTATGGAAACAGACTACCCAACAGGAAAACAAGATGCGGAAACATGTCAAACGGATAAATACTCCTCATCTGAAGTTCTTACAAGCAGCTCATCGGGAACGGACAATGTTATAGGCGAGGATAAAGCAGGGGGCTGTTATGCAGTGGCTAACACAGAGCTTTCCACAACACAGGAACCTATTATTGTTTCACCAGAAGCAGAAAAACATTCAGGTAATTTTATATGCACATGGCCACGGTTACTACACATGGCCACGGCCACTGCACATGCACGTGGCCACTTGTCGCACGTGGCCACGGTTGCCGCACATGGCCACGGTCACTGCACATGCATTTGTCACTGGTACTGCATTAAATTAGTTTTGCTGAAATTTTGCTATTGCTTTCTATTTCCCCTGAAAAAGAACATTTGTTCATTCTTGTTCAGAATGTAACTACTGAGAGTAAAGAGTTCACGCATACTCATAGAAAATACAAATTTCAATCTAAAACACAAAAATAATAAAATAACACTAATTATTGAATTGTTCCAGACTAATATATATATATATATATATATATATATATATATATATATATATATATATATATATATATATATATATATATATTTCTACAGCACCATAGTACTCTAGTTAGCACCTTAGTACGGCAGCACCATAGTTAGTACCATAATTATATAGCATAGTTAGCACCCAAGTACGGCAGAATTGTTAAAAGTACAACTGAACCCCATTATAACGCGGTGCTCGAGGTCCACATAATGAGACTGCGTTATAACCGGGATCACGAAATGGTCGCCACGCGAGGACTTACCCAGCATCTGCGGCTCTCTCCTCTCTGCGGCTCTCTCCTCTCGACACACACACTAAATAAACAAACACATACACACACACTAAATAAACAAACACACACACACACTAAATAAACAAACACACACTGCAATAAAGCATTGAATGTTATAAAAAAAAAAAATTAAAACCTTGGCGATGTGCGCCTCACACGTCGACGAAGCCTGATGAAGCAGGGAGAGAGGAGAGAGCTGCAGATGCCGGGTAAGTCCTCGTGCGGCAGCCATTTCGCTAAAAAATCAAAACTTGTATATGGTTTTTAAATCGGGAGCCACGCTCAGACCACGTTATAAGTGGATCCACATTGTAGCAGATCGCGCTATAACGGGGTTGAGCTGTACCATAGTTAGCACCGTAGCACCTAGTTTTCAGGTTTGATAGTCACCAAAGTTATTGACGTAATCTTTCACTCGTATTGTATTTAAGTGCTTATTACAGATGATGGATACTCTCTTGTTACATTTCTGCAGCAAATTGCAACAAATAAAATCTCAGTTTTTCATTTCAAATATTTCTGTTCTGGGTGGGACACTTTGCAGTATCATACCAGGTTTTCTTTTTAAACATAGCTCTATTTTGTACATTGGCCCTGTAGTACAAATAAATCAGGTTGCTTTTTATTTGACCATCATAAAAAAAAGTATCTTTGAACATAGGATGCACACTTTTTTTAGATTAAAAAAAAAAAGCTGCATTTTAAGGTGTATTTTGTAAATACATTTCAAACGACCTAAATGGCTGTATATTTGCAAAATACATATCACTCACCCAAATATTTAATTGTAATCTGCTGCTGTGCACTGTTTATAGATCCTGATGCTGTGAATACCGAACTCCGTGATAATGTACCAACAGCAGAAGAAGCGACGGAAGCCACTGAAATCAGTGTTGGCTCAGGAGACGATACTGCTGATATTTCCCAAACAGGAATGTATACAGAGCATGTCTTCACAGATCCACTGGGTATAAACACAACTCATGACCCATTAGGATGTCAGCCCAGGTGAGTTTGATATTTTTTGTTTAGTACATTTGACCAAATGTGAGATTGTATGTAGTCAATCTAAAACGAAAGCTTAAATAAAACATGTATATCATTATTTTTCTGATGGGAGCTAAAATTATGTTTATAAGCCTTGGAATATCAAATGTCATCAACATTGTCACGGTAGACCAGGTCATTTAACGCCATTTATATTTAAGCGATCAGTCACACGGCAAAACAAGGCAGTGAAATAAAATGAGGTTTATTTGGATAGGACCTCGGAAACACACAGGAACACAAAATACAGAGAATATACACACTATGTTCTGGGGGTTGAGATCTAGCCCTTTCCCAGTTGCAGGGCGCCAGCTTCAGCAAAAGGCGTTACCCTGTACTGGCTGGGCTTCTCCATGCTTCTTTGGGGGGAGGTGTATAGCTCTTTATCCCAGAATCACCTTTGAGAAGCCCGCCAGCAGTTTCTGGTCTCTTCAAATCTCCAACAAAAAAGAGCGAGATCTGCTACACTGCACTCTCTTATATATGGATTGCTGTCTATCTAATACATTGAGGGGGCTGGCAGCCAATTAGAGCATGGATTGTGTTCGTGCATTCAATGAGAGGGGTAAATTCAAAAACTTGCCAATGAAAATCGTGCCTATTTGTTTGAAACCCAGCAACCGTTTTCCTGGCTAGCCCCATACCCCCTGCCGAGTAGGTTCCTCAATGTCTCGCTTGAACAAAAGTTTTCTACTCCAGATAGCAAGTCCACAGCCCTTCACCCTCACTATGTGTCACAACCTGCATGTCTTTTGCAATTAACGCAGGGAATCCCTATACTTGGGCGGGTGGCATTGAAATGCTAATCCACATCTGGCTGCCTTTTCTCACAAAACTGTTTTTTCTGCATGCAGTTCAGCTCACAGCACAAACACAAAATGCATTGTAGTTTTAAAACACAGCAAAACTAAACTTGCACTATACAATTTGGACCTAAAATGTGGAGTCTGTTAACTGGGGCTCTAAAACCTGTTCTAAGACACCAGCCCCTAGACCCAATACAGTAACATTTGATCCCTAGAGCTGACACTCTAAAGCTTGGATCTGCGAGTTGGGGTTCTAAGACCTGCGTTAGCATATAAGCCTTCTAGACCCCGCTCTAATACCTTGCTGGCAGTCAATACAGGTTAACCCTGTTTTCTCCCAAATATCCCCCTTTTTCCTCATGTTCCGGAAGTCTTTGCCCTGCAGCTATTTCTCATATGGCAACCCACTTATAAGCTTGCAGAGGCAGCTACGGGACCATGAGTCAAAGGGAATACAGCACAGACTGCATTAACTGCCCCACTTGGCTTACATAGTTAACCCCACTCACACGGTTCCTAGCTTATAACCCTATGGGGGATAGTATGAGGGGAACAGAATTACAGAGTAGCACGGTAAGGTACAATATTAGACCCAAGAGCTGACACTCTCGGCCCTTGCCATACGGTTTAAGGGGTAACCAGCTGGGCGTGACCTTTATTAATGATGACCGGCTACACCCTATCATCACAAACATTCCTTGCAAATCTCTCTGGCTTCTTGTGTTGTTTCAGGAAAAAACAGAACGTTCGTAAAGAATTTTCGTTCATTCCAGCCTTGTAGTGTCAGAAATGAAATCTCGAATAGAAGATGTTAGCCTCCAGACTTCTGAGTAAAAGAAAAAGGCCTTGGGCATTATTTTATTGTAGATTTTGTAGATTACCTGCAATCGCTGGATGCATTTTATGCCTTAACATTTTTGCTGCCAGAAGGCCGGGTGCCAGCTGAATGCCCCCCAGATTTCCAAGATCCGTTGGGTCACGATACTGTACATCACATGGTGATGTAGACCGCAGAGTAGTAATTAAAAGCAGTGACTACGATATACCCTAATAATGAGCAAAAATGGCATGATGTTCTTAGAAAGCCAGAGTGCAGGTCATTATAAAGTTCATAGAATGTCATTAGGGCAGTCATAAGTAATCAACTTTGAGCTAAAGTCACCATATGAAACAAAAGCCAATTAAAAATACTATGCAGAATTTAAAAACAAATCTCAAAATCTATTGAAGGTTTCAATTTTAAGGATGGCCGCTGTATGAGCGAGACTCTGTGGTTGCTATTTCTATTATTTTTTTTGGTTGTCATATTCTCACTGACTAGTTGCTTCCAGGTGAATATGGTGACATCAGACTGAAATTTAACCTTCACCCTAATATAGGTATTTGCTCTTGAAAACAAATTTCTCTATAATGGAGCTTATATTTACGGTATCAAGAAACCCTTTTGCATTGATTCAGTTTCCTAGAAATGTGAACAAAGATGCTGTAGAATTTATAAGTCTATGTGCATGTCTTCAACAGATCCCCTACATCTACTTCATTTACTCTAAAGTACTTTAACTAGGTCATCAATTAGGCGTGATCAGTAAAATGTGTAGAAGTACATTATTGTAATGTAATTTTAGATACATTTAAAGATGTGAAAATTATAATATTTTAACATTTTATAAGCATTTAGAACATCGGTACCATATATATTTACATTAGCTCAACATACAATTGAATTGCAGTGTGAAAATCGGTTGTCAAATGTCATACAGGGGTTTACAAATGCAGTTGCAGACAAGACTTCTGGGTAGTGACATGCAAATGAGCATACTTAGTATGTCACTTTTACATGGATTCGCTGGAGATTAGGCTGCCACATTAAGCATCTTTACAGCTAAGCCTGAGACAAGGCAGTTTGGCATTGGTGGACCTGCTTGAACAAAGAAGCTTCATTTTGTCTTCATCAGTTTGAGCTTCTGCATTGAGAAGCTGATAGTGGAGCAAATGAAGCAGGGTTGGGAGATGTATAGAAGACATGTGGCCGTACTTATGAGTTTCTCGAGCTTTGCTGTACAGTGCAGGGGATTTGTCACTTTTTTACCCTCACTGATTGGTTAAAAGTTTAATGTGTACAGTGTAACATTTTTTTTTCTTGTGGTTTTATATTTTGTGATGGGACAATTTGTTTGTAAACTGTTATATAACACCACTTCTTAAAGAGATGAAGGAGAAAAACAATACATTACAGATACAACAGAATTACACAGAATCTGAAGAAAATGGAAAAATATTCATTTTCACACAGGAAGCAAATACTGTAGGTGAAAAGGTCACTGAGAGTGGTTAAATATTTCTTAGGAAGACAATGACCGTGATAACTCAGATCTGTCCGAGACATGTGATTGTGCTCACAAGTGCTATTTTTTATTTATTTTGTCTCTGGTTATGAAAATACTTATTTTGTTGTCCACTGTCGGACTTGCGCCTCTAGTTGTGTCCAGTCTACAAATGTGAGCATTTCTTTAGTTACAAGAATGGAAATGAAGTTTAATTTTAAAAGCATAAAAGGGATGTCTGAAAATGGGGGATTTTTGGTGTAGAAGAAGGTAGTGTTGCTCTTTTCTTCCATGCTGTGTAGTTAAGGAAAGAAGAGGTGCCTTTTATTTACCTGTTCTGCGGTACAGCCACCATCTTCAATTATCTTCTGAAGCTGGGCAGGGTACGAGCATGCAGCTTCATCGTCAGCTGAACGTATCTCTTCTGATATAGCGGTTCTTCGTATTTCATGTCGCCTTTTAAAGCGATTTAGCCATCCACTACTTGCCGTGAATGAGGTTAACGCATTGCAGTGAAGTTGGTTGTGAAACTTTTTGGCTTGCGTTTGCAGATGGGTTCCAGACAGAGGTGTGCCTTTGGATATTTCTTGGTCAAACCACTGAAAAACAGCCTTATCGAACTTGCTGTCTTGAGGTTCACGCAAACTATTTCATTTAAGTTCCATCGTCTGTTTCTATGGACTTAGCTGCATCACAAAGTTTCTCCTACTCTTTTTTCCATCCACGAACTGTACACTCGTTCAGTCCTAGGTCTCTAGCCAATTTGGTTTACTGGACTCCAGATTTTAGTCTATCAAGCACCTCAATTTTTTATTTTAAAGTAAACTTCTTACGTTTTGGTTGAAGTTTCTACTATTTCTACCGTATCTGCCAGGGTCTTCCCTATTTCTTTTCCTGGGGTTAAAAACCTGAGGCTTTCAACAACTGAACTGGAGGGGTTAAATACCTTAGTATTTTACTAGCTCTTTGACTGCACAGTGTGTAGGATACAACTGACAGAGATATCCAGAGAGGGTCAGAGTTTTTTTTGGGTGTCACTTTATTTCAATGTTTTATTCTATTAAAGTTTATGTTGCTTTTATTTTTTATTACTGTATTTGTGTTGCTAACTGTCCAAATGTTGTTTATTTTGCATGTTTTAATAGTTATATGTAATGTTTACTTGACACATTTAGTGCGTCTCCATGGTAACCGATGTCAAATTACCCCTCTGGGTCACGTGACATTGCGTTGCTATGGTGATGTGACATTGCGTTGCCATGGTGACGTGACATGACCCCGCGGGGTCATTTGACGCTGGAGCCGCAGGGGGCTCCTGCAGCACGATCACTGAAAGAAGACAGGTAGGAGATCTGCAGCTTCTGCCCTATTCTATTCTGCTTCCAGATCTCAGTGGGTTTGTGGTTTTTTGGAAGTGACTTGTCAAACTTCCCAAACTCCAGGAATATATTAGTCGGCTATCAGTAAGTATAAAAGCGCACTCCTGTGTCCACACTGGTCTGGTAAATAATGTCAGTGCTAGTATAAATAGTAGTGCATGTGGAAACAAAACCATGATTTATCTTAAACAATAATGCACGGACTGTACAGAGTGACAGCACAGCTCCTTCATCTTCGCTGATCAGTATAACTCTATCAGCGTGGATGTGTGTAGGGAGGTGCGTCTATGATCACAGCAATTGATCTAGAGTATCCATTTAATTCGCAGTCCACATTGAACCTGCAGCACATATACAGTACTGTATTTGGCATCTGAAATAGTCATGGAAATCCCTGATTGCAGATATCAGTACAAAGTTGTACTCGGGCAGCACAATAGGTAAATAGTCAATATTGCTATCCGATATAAGTATAGTACAGTAGATGGCACTGTACTTTCTTGCATCTGCGTTGATCATATAATGTGATATCAATATGCAAACGGGTGAACAAGGGGTTAACCCACCAGGTGCTCAAAAGTATAGGAATGACTGCTGCATATAGCTTAATACAGTATTTCGGGAAAGGTCATGGCAAACTCCAAATGTATGAGTATCAACAGTCTTTTCCAGCAACTGGCTCACCTACGAGCACTAGCAAATTTGAGATAAAAAGACTCGCGTTTGAGTGGAGTGTATGATGCCGTTTCCAAACGATCCTTGCATGTTCTGTCCAGCCGCCAAACCTCCCGCAATTGCGCCGATACGGTGGGTGGTCACATGACCGGCGGGGACTGTGTTGTTTCCGGAATCGCAGAAGCAGCAGCCCGGCGTGCTTGCGACGATGAACAGGAAGTATACAGGAACTCCTCCAACGAGAGGCAAAGACGAAGCACAGTCGTAATAAAGGAACGAAGGAAGGCAGATGTAGTGACTAAAAAGCTTTATTCCAACAGAGTGTAGTACTGACGGATCCTCTAGAGTGTTGTACTGTGCTTCGTCTTTGCCTCTCGTTGGAGGAGTTCCTGTATAATGTGATATCAACGCTGATGTCAATGGAAAAGTGCTTAAAACAGTAGCACAGTAAAACATGCTACTTTCCTGCATCTGAGTTGATCATTTATCATCATCAGTGCTTAAATATCAATATATATCAATATCAGTGCTTAAAAACTAGGTTCCCTGTTCTTGTGTATCAATGTACAGTTGTGTAAAAAAGAAAGTACACCCTCTTTGAATTCTATGGTTTTACATATCAGGACATAATAACAATCATCTGTTCCTTAGCAGGTCTTAAAATTAGGTAAATACAACATCAGATGAACAACAACACGACATATTACACAGTGTCATGATTTATTTAACAAAAATAAAGCCAAAATGGAGAAGCTGTGTGTGAAAAACAAAGTACACCTTTACTGCTTGCATAGGAATTAAGATGCGAAGTAGCAGACTGGTGCTGCTAATTAAATGTCCTTGATTAATTGATCATCAGCAAGTGTGACCACCTCTATAAAAGCTGAAGTTTTAGCAGTTTGCTGGTCTGGAGCATTCAGGTGTGTGTTAACACAATGCCAAGGAGGAAAGACATCAGCAATGATCTTAGAGAAGCAATTGTTGCTGTCCATCAATATGGGAAGGGTTATAAAGCCATTTCCAATCAATTTAAAGTCCATCATTCTACAGTGAGAAATTGCAGAAAACCCAAGAGTTACATCTCAGACTCTACAGGCCTCAGTTAAATGATAAAGTTCATGACAGTACAATTAGAAAAAAGACTGAACAAGTATGGTTTGTTTGGAAGGGTTGCCAGGAGAAAGCCCCTTCTCTCTAAAAAGAACATGGCAGCACAGCTTAGGTTTGTATAGTTGCATCTGAACAAACCACAACACTTCTGGAACAATGTCCTTTGGACAGATGAGACCAAAGTGGAGATGTTTGGCCATAATGCACAGCCCCACGTTTGGCGAAAACCAAACACAGCATATCAGCACAAACACCTAATACCAATTGTCAAGCACGGTGGTGGAGGGGTGATGATTTGGGCTTGTTTTGCAGCCACAGGACCTGGGAACCTTGCAGTCATTGAGTTGACCATGAACTCCTCTGTATACCAAAGTATACTAGAGTCAAATGTGAGGCCATCTGTCCGACAGCTAAAGCTTGGCTGAAAATGGGCCATGCAACAGGACAATGATCCCAAGCACACCAGAAAATCTACAATAGAATGGCTGAAAAAGAAAAGAATCAAGGTGTTGCCATGGCCAAGTCAAAGTCCAGACCTCAACCCGATTGAAATGCTGTGGCTGGACCTTAAGAGAGCTATGCATAAACAAATGCCCACAAACCTCAATGAACTGAATCAACGTTGTAAAGAAGAGTGGGCCAAAATTCCTCCACAACGATGTGAGAGACTGATAAAGTCATACAGAAAACAATTACTTCAAGTTATTGCTGCTAAAGGTGGTTCTACAAGCTATTGAATCATAAAGTATACTTAGTTTTTCACACATGGCTTCTCCATTTTGGCTTTATTTTTGTTAAATAAATCATGACACGGTGTAATATGTCATGTGTTGTTGTTCATCTGATGTTGTATTTACCCAATTTTAAGACCTGCTAAGGAACAAATGATTGTTATTATGTCCTGATATGTAAAACCATATAATTCAAAGAGGTTGTACTTTCTTTTTCACACCACTGTAGTTCTACCTAGTAAGCACCTCACTCGCATCACTTTATTAGCTGTAGCAGGGTATCTCCTGTGTTGCTCGTGTGTGTCTCTCCCCGAGTGTGTCTCTCCCGTGTGTGTCTTTTAGCAATAAAGCATTGAATATTTGTATAAAAGAATGCAGCTTAGCTTTTAAAAAACAGAGCCACGCTCACACCGCATTATAAGCAGATCCTCGTTGTAGGGGATCGCGCTATAACAGGGTTGAGCTGTATGTATATATCATCAGTAGGAATACTACACAAAGCAACTGCAAAGTCTAACACACTAGAAATCTCCCTTATTGTCAGTTTTTTCTAGCGTATACTGTATCTGCTTCTGCTACTTGCTGTTATGTTACTTGAGGTCTGATGCTAGAAAGTCCCACACGGCCGATGACTTTAACACTGTCATCCAAGTACATGGGAGTTTTATGCTATTGGCGCCTTCAGACTTTTTAGAATTAACCCCTTAATGGTTTATTACCTGGGTTCTAGACCGCAAAGTATATCTGAGTATTCTCATGTTGATCATCCAGCAGTTTGAAGAATTTCTGGAACATCATTGGAGCTTTTGGGTTATTCAGGGAAATGGGAACCACTATCCAGAATCTTAATACAGTATTTGTAATACTATGTAAGGCATGAGCACTCATCGTGTTGTATTACCATGTATACACTGGTCATTATTCTCCTTGGTGCTCATGTACAAATGTGACCTTTAATTGAATGTGCACATGGCTATTTACCTATTAGCTATCTGTTTCTTAGTTCATCTAGACACAAATTTTAGGCAGTAATACATTAGGAAGTGCCTATTGTATTCATCAGTGCTAAACATTTTTCCCTTTATTCTGAAAAGTTTATAGTTTTTTTTTATAGTTGCATAGATGATTCATCATTCAGATTCTAAAGCACATAGGTATTTCTTTGATCAGACATTTCTTTGAGCTTGTTATTTTATCCAGTCACTTATTTTTTTTTGCTCATCATATTTTCCACTTTAGCAATGATTCCGACTTGTATAAAGATGGTATTGCAATGCTTCCAAGTGAGCAAGATCTAATGAGAGAAGAAGCACACAAAATGAATAGCCTGTTACCTACAATGTGGCTTGGAGCCCAAAATGGATGGTAAGATCATCATAATTTATACTTAAGAAATGTAAAGGTTATACGAAAAATCTTGTTGGCTTTATAAATACACATTAATGTTAAAGCAGCAATCGCCCCCAGTAGCCAATGGGAGTTTTACTCATGCTAGTTTATTGTCAGCTGAGCATATCCTGCTCTTTAAAAAATCATGATTTAATCTCCAGCTTCTGAGGTTACCATGGTAACATTTAGACTACACTGGGCTCTGGGGAGAGCTTTATTTTAACTTTGTGGACACTTAATATGTCAAATGTTTACAACTCCCAAATAGAACATCAGATTCTAAAAACAAAAACTGCTTTGGAAATTGCAAGATGAGATCTCTTAAAGTATGTCAAAACTAAAATGAAAAATAAATGGGGATCAGAGCAGACTGCTGCTTTAAATTGTAATATAATATATTGAGGTCAGACTGACTTCTCTGTTAGCATTGTGCAATGAATGACTTGGGGGTGCAAGAAAGTGGGAGAGGTGGGATGTATAAGGGAGGGTGGAGAGGTGGGGCTGTAAGAGGGAGGGGGAGAGGTGTTGGTGTAAGAAAAGGGGAGAGGTGGGGATGAAAGAGGGAAGGGTAAAGTTTGGCTATAAGAGGGGGAGGAAAATTGAGATGGAGGTAGAGTGAGAGACAGGAGGGAGAGGATGAGAGAGGGATTGTGAGAGGGAAGGGGAAAGATGGGGGTTGTAAGAGAGGAAGGTCACTGATGGGGTGTGTCTCACTGAAGGGGGAGGTCACTGAGGAAGTGTCAGTGAAGGGGGTGGGTGTCATAATTTAGGGTGGGAGTCTGTGACTGGGTGTTGGGAGTGCAGTCTCACTCAATGTAAGTTGGAATTATTGATCGGGTTAAAGAGGGCGCCATTATCCATTGAGTCACAGTATCAAGCCTCCAATGGAAAAGATAACTGGCTCCTTACAGCTCACTCAAATGATCGGCTGGATGGTGTCTTCTGGACTGAGGTAGTAAATATGTCCATTCATTTGAAGAGTGCCGTAAGGCGTCTTCAAGCCTGGAAGGTGTCTTATTGAGTAACACTGCTTGGTAAATATGGTCCATTATGCTTTTTCTTAATAAACAATTTCACTGCCAAAGAGTGTTATTTTTGTACATTTATTCTTCAATGAAATTATTTAAGTAAATATACTGTTGAATTGGTAAGGGTAAATGCATTTTTATATTTTAAACGACAGTATCTGGATTCCTCTAATCTACAAATAACTTATTGCACAAATATGATGGGAGTTCATTATTGATGTTTTCTGTCTGCTAAACTGGTGCAAAGATGCACCAACTTTTTGGGGAAAAATGTAATGTTTCTTATGACTTTTTTTATGCCGTTAGTTTTGTCACAATTGTGCAGCCAAAGGAAATTGATCAATTACCCAAGATAACACAGGTGTTTTTGAAGTGAAACTTCTGTAGCGGCACCTACCACTTGAGAAAAATTCAGTGGCAGTGAATGGAGTTGATGGGAACGGAAGTCCGTGGTGACTGAAGTGACGTCACTGCTGGCGAAAGAGGTCATCAGCAACATTCACTGCCACTGAATATTGCCAGCTTCCACCAGCAGGAGTCACACACACACACACACCCGATCAACCCTCCCGCCCCCATGTTAACTGCTGCCGCCGATTAACTCTACCGCCCCCCCCTAACCACCGCCGATTAACCCTACCCGTCCCTCTGCCCCCACCCCCAGTCTGCTGCCGATTAACCCTCCCACCCCCCTAGTGAACCCCCCACCTTGAGTCCCCGCCGATTAACTCCCCCCCCTCTATGTTTTGCTGCCAATAAGCCCCCGTGAGCTGCCGCCGAACAAACCTCCCGCCGCCCCCCCCCCCCTGTGAGCCGCCGCCGATCAGCAATCACCGCCGATCAACCCTCCTGCCCCCCCATGAGCCTCCACCACCAATCAAACCCCCAGTGAGCCACCACCGCAGATGACCAAAACGTGAGCCGCCACCGATCAACCCTCCCACCTGCTCCCCCCCCCCTGTGAGCTGCCGCCGATCAACCCTCCCCCCGTGAGCCGCCGCCGCCCCCCCGTGAGCCGCCACCTATCAACTTTCCCACCTGCACCCCCCGTGAGCCGCCGGCTCCCTCCTGCATCCATTGACTCTGTCTCCTGCACCCACTGATCCCCTCTCCTGCACGCACTGATCCTCTCTCCCCCTCTACTGCACCCACTGATCCATTCTCCCCCTCTGTTGTAGCCACTGATCCCCTCTCCTGCACCCACTGATACTTTCTTCCCCTCTACTGCACCAACAAATCCCCTCTCCCCCTCTACTGCACCCATTGATCCCCTCTCCCCCTCTACTGCACCCACTGATCCTCTCTCCCCCTCCACTGCATTCACTGATCCCCTCTCCCCCTCTCCTGCATCCACTGATCCCCACTCCTGCATCCACTGATCCCCTCTCCTGCATCCACTGATCCCCTCTCCCCCTCTCCTTCACCTACTGATCCTCTCCCCCTCTACTACATTCACTGATCCCCTCTCCCACTCTCCTGCACCCACTGATCCCCTCTCCTGCACCCACTGATCCCCTCTCCCTCTCTCCGGCACCCACTGATCCTCTCTCCCCCTCTCCTGCACTCACTGATCCCCTCTCCCCCCCCTCTCTCTGACACACACACACACACACAAGGAATTCAGCTACTATAAATATAGAAGTGCAAATAGCTAAAAACACACATTCTAAGTCAAACTTTTTTGCATTTTGGCACTGAAATTGTGTTTTGATTATTAATTAAAAATACCACCATTACAAATACAATTTCTGTGACAAAACAGTGACAAAAGACAAAGAAGTTTCACTTAAAATGCGCGTGATCAGAGCACACACAATTTTTTTTAATTTAATGCCATTTCTTTTTGCAGTCTGTATGTTCATTCTTCTGTTGCTCAGTGGAAGAGGTGCCTCCACTCCATTAAACTTAAAGATTCCATTCTCAGCATTGTGTAAGTTACATTTACTGTATATATTTGCATTCGATGTACAATTCTGTAACAGTTAGCTACTTGTCTGCCTAGGCTGTAGGCAGCACACTGAAAAACCAAGCTGTTCGCAATCCACAGCATATTAAACAGACGTTTTTGGAGGGAGGTTAAAAAACAAACAAAGTTGTTTACCTCCACAGGTACTATAAACACTTAGGGCTGGACCCAGTGACAATGAGGTTAATAAGTACTCGGAGATGACCTCAATCTTTGAGTAGAGTGCTCAAGCACTGCCTGTTTAAGTAGTACAGATATAGCCTAGCTCACATTCCCTGGAACTTTGGAGGGTGGGGGGTTGCGACTCAGGGAAAAGTGAAAGTGGAGTCAGTGGCAGTCTTGAATATTAATCAATCTGCGCCTCCAGCCGCAGAGAAAATTAAGCTAGCTACTTCCTTAATTCTGACCAGAAGTTCTTGGCTTCTCAGTATAACATGATGGTTGCTAATCTGTCTCTGACTCTAATTCAGCAATATTGTGATGAGGTGGGTAAAGAGGTGGAGGCTGGGGGAAAGGAAAGATGGTAAATATTGTGGAGAAATATCATTGTGACTGAGGAGGAAGCTATTGAAAATGAAGCAGCAAGTGATATAGGTGGTGGTGAATCATGAAGGTGGGTAGAGATGGTGTTGGGCATACTGGTGGATTGAGATGGTGTTGGGCATGAACGTGGGTAGAGATGGTGATGGGAATGAAGGTGGCTATAGATGGTGTTGGACATAAAGGTGGGTTGAGATGATGTTTGTGTTAAAAAGAAAACAGTCCTCGTTGTGCACAAAGACAGGACTCTTGTGGGTATTAGAGTCACAGTTAAATGTGTTAAAACTAATATATATATGTAAATGATATACCAATATATACAATTATAAAACAGATATGATAATAAATGGAATATAGGTAAAGTAATATAACGAAATACAACGGGCAGCAGTAGGAAAAAAAACGTTAAAAAATAGTTGGTGGATGAAAGAAAAGAATAGTCACTTCGAGTAATTACTGAACCAGGCTCTTGCTGCTTTACATAAGGGTTAGAGATGGTGATGGGAATGAAGGTGGGTAGGTGTTGGGCATGGGTTAGTGAAGAGGTTTAAGCAGAAATATTGAGTTGATCTGTCATAACAGATTTCATCACCATTACCCTATTTATTTATTACTTAAAAACACCTTAATTTAATGTGGCATTTAAACACTTTACAGTCAGTTTAAGAACAAATTAAAATGATATACAGTTATTTTGTTAGACAGAAAAAGCCAGATGGAAGACACGTCTTACACCATACCCGAAATAGTGGTAAGCTCATTATACACCTGAGCTCTGGCGGTAGTGAGTTCCACACCTCTGGAGGTGCACACGATAAGGCCTGCCCACCCAGCAGTAGGCTGCAGTACCCATGGCATGGAGAGCCAGACTCCCTTGGGATCATAGCCAGTATCCATCTGTGGTTTCAAACAAGACTGCAGATAGACAGGCCAATGGTCTTGCAAGGTTTTAAAGGTCCTTACGGCCAACTGGAACCGAACATCAGTGGAAGCCAGTGCAGATCGCGTATGATGGGCGTCATATGCTTAAAGAGAGATACACGTCTCCGTATCCGCGCTGCAGTGTTCTGCAGATGCTGGAACCTTCGTGTCAGGCACAGTGGTTGTCTTGCATATAAGGCTTTTACGTAGTCCAACTGCGTTGACACAAAGGCATGGACCAGTGACTCAAAGTTCATAGATGAAAGGAGTGGACGCAAACTGAAGCAGCCTCCGATAAAAATAAACAGCCTTAACAGCTGAGGCTACTTGGGCTCGCATGTTGAGACTCTGGTCAAAGAGGATGCTAAGGTTGTGAACCTGGGACTCGGGCAGCGACTGTACACAATTGATTAGGGGTAGCTCGCAAACCCCAAAGAATCAATGAAATTCACCACATCACTCCTCATTTGGACAAACCAGAATGCTCACCATCCTGAAGAGGTTGGCTGGATGATTCCTTGCTGAGTAGATCCTCAGAACGACGTAGGCTTTCTTCGCCCTGAGCACTGCACACTTATACCCCGTTGACATACCTAGATCAAGTCGAGTGTATTACCATGGTCATGTGTTGGGCCATGCACAAATTGACTAAATCCCATGGATCCCATAGTATCCAAAAAATACGTAGCCTCAGCATTGTCTGAGTCATCAACCCACATGTTTAGGTCCCCTAGCACCGCAGAGCAAGGGAGCTCCAATAATATGGGAGTGACCACATCAGACAGCTGAGTCAAAAAATCACCCAGTGTCCAGACGAACTATACACCATGGTGAAATACAAAGCTTGATTGTCATGCATGGCACAGCGAACCGTGATATACTCAAGACTTGACCCTGGACCCCGGGTGGGAGGTGCAGATACAATTGGATTGAAATATCACAGCTACTCCTTCCCCCTTCTAAGCTCCCCAAGAACATGCAATACATTGTACCGTCAGGAACTAGGTCACCCAAGGGACTGTCAATCCCAGCAGTTAAAGATGCAGAAATAAATTTAGTGACACACCAGTACCCTTTAACAATAAATGAGATTTATTGGCAGTGATAGACATTTTGGTCCGCTTGTAACACTTTATGAAGATACTGTGCATTAAGTAAAGGGCATTATATATACCCTCTTATGGCGCCAAACATCCTTAATGTTACTGCGGCAAAAAATAAGCAGAGTAGCCATAAAGTGCCTTCATTTATAGACTTAATTTAAACACCAGCATTCTGTCAAAGAAATTAAGATTTCTTCATTCCTTACCTGTCAATCCATGTCGATGATTTACCTGATTCTGTGTCACAGTAGTCTCGTATATGTCTGTAAGACTGACCACACTTTAAGTGAAAGTATGAATGAACAACGGTCGAGAATACGACTGGCCCTCAAAAAAGGTGATTCCATAAACCTGTTGCTAGACATTTTCCTGAACAAGGTCACCAACTATCCTCACTGGGATACATGATAATTGACCAAATACCACGACCTATATGAGGAGGAGATACTAGTAAGCTACTACTGATACGAGAGGCTCACTTGATATACCAACTGTGAGACCCAGAAGCCTCAATGAGGCGCTCAACCTGGGGTGTTTTTTATGAACATGACCTGGTTGTCATGAACTATGGAGACAGAAACATCATTATGTTATTTGTGATTGCACTTCGTGTTTTGCTATTCCGTTATTCTACTAGGCCCTAATTTCTGTGAAGTTTCAATATTTGACACAGGGGTGACCTGTTACGGATTATCATGCTTAGACTCTGCTTAAACTCTTGGTTATATATATACGAACACTGCGATTCTGATGAAGGCAGTCCCCTCTCCCACACTGATGCCTCACAGCTTTGACAGTACAACTCTGGCCTAGGGCAGTACACTGGTATACCATCTATAGCCATTGTTTTTATTACCTCTGAAGTTATACTGATTTGGATATGTTGAGATTATATATATGTGTGTGTGTGTGTGTGTATATATATGTATATGTGTGTGTGTGTGTGTGTGTGTGTGTGTGTGTGTGTATGTGTGTATATATATATACATATATATATATATATATATATATATATATATATATATATATATATATGCAATACGATACCGCATCAAGATGAAATATCAGAGGCAGCACTCCAAATGGTAATCAAAATATTGTATTGAATCAACAAGATATCATTCCAACGTTTCGGTCCACAAACGGAACCTTTATCAAGGTGATGTGATTTACAGAGTGAGAACAAACACACATATATACCTAAAAACCCATTAAATGTACAGGTGCAAGAAATAATATACTTAATCACTGCTCCCATCCATGTTGTTTAACCCCTTGTGTACCTGTCAGCAACTCGGCTGTTGCTGTAGCTCTGGATTACCTGCGTGTATCTGACACGCATCTATGGTTAATGGAACACAAGGAAATCTCCATTAGAAACCAACTGCGCATGCGCGAGGTTTCGAAATCTAAAAGTGCATAAAACAGCCATTATTTTGCTATTTCAATGATAGCTCACTTAGGAAATACATCTAGGCATGATAGGGAACCCTCACATAAATATTGCAGCTATCCAAAAGAATCAGGTAAGCGAGGAATAACGAGGCTGCCAAAGCGGAACCAACTGCGCATGCGCGAACCGCCGAGGGGTGAAAAATAAATAAATAACTAAAGAGTCTGTTACTTAAAGGGACACGCATATCCTGCAGCAAACTGCGCATGCGCCACCATTAGATTAATGCCAACAGTCATAACAACTGCCACGAACTATAGAAACAGCACTCATAGGTGATGTAAACATATTTGTACCACCAAGATTCTTTCAAACTGCTATTCCTATTTATGAACTAAGTGCACCCTCATTATATATCTCTTGACCCTGTTGACATCCGGGGCATGAGTTTTTTTCAACAGTTTTTTTTGTGACTATTGACGCATTTATTGGTGATTCATGGAGGATTTTGATGATGTTACTGGCATATTCTCAGGGATCTCAGAGACTGTGAGTTTTAGCGATACTGAAATCGCACAAATTAGATATACTGATGACATTGCAGCCGTTTTTGGACCTGACAAACCTTTGGATGTGTTCAATGATCTTGTTAAATTGAAGAAAAAAGAAGTTGACTTTTATTTACATGGTGTAACTATTTCGCATTACCACAAGGAGGGTCTCATTCCTAGGGGCTTCCGAGTGAGTAATCAGCCTACCATTGGCCGGGGGGACCCCACTTTTTGCAAGAAGTGGATTGGTATCCTCAATAAATGTTCCTTCGATTTAATGATCCTTGTTATAGAACAGTCAAGTAAGGAATTGATCAAAATCAGAAACGACATTGATACAATCACACAACAACATGGTGACACCCTAGACACAGATACGTCCACTAATTGGCTAGAAAAGATCCAAAACACTATTGATATTCACCGTGATAATCTGATTAAATATAAGAGAGAAAAACTTAAAGTGGTAAAAGCAGATTACACGGACAGACGCGTATATAGATGGTTGCTAGGCATTAATGACCCCAAACAATCTAAGGGCAAACAAATAAGGTTTTTTTCTAAACACAAAAAAACACAAGCCACTAGTGACACTTGTAATAAAAATGTCACTGATGCTTCTGATAGTCAGGATAACTTGGTAGCTGGGTCGTCCTCTTTTTTAGGACAAGGAAACTCCCCCCCCCCCCCCCATTCCCAAACCAGGCGCGTCAGGCGCAAAACAAGGAGGGGTGGATACAAGCACAAGATACCCTTTAAGACAGACAACATCCAGGGGCACAAACAAGCACAAGACCTAGGGTGTGTAGTTTTTAACATGTCCAATTACATACTTCAACCAGCTGAACTTAGTCTTTTGAATGAAGGATTATCGTTTATTCCCACCTTCAAACAAGATCCCTTTGATTGGGAAATTGATTTATATCGACTAAATAGGCAATTAAAACTAAAAGATTTTTTTAGTAAAACCCCTACCAATGTGGCTAATACTGATTCCACTGACTATGCTGGTAAATTTAAACCTCGCAGTATTTTTGACCCCCAAACACATAACCATAGTATACATACATTTATGCATATGGTAGAATTAGATACTAGAGAACAACTTAAAAAACACAAAACTAGTTTCTCTAATCTGTCCAGGGAAGAACATGCAGCCATTAAATCTCTTAAAACAAACACAGAGATCATTATTAGATCAGCGGATAAGGGAGGGGGTGTGGTAGTTATGCCCTATACTTATTACAAAAAAGAAATTGAGAACCAACTTGGGTTAACATACAATACAAATTGTTAACCATGGATCCAACAATAGGTTATAAAAGGGAAATCGATTCCAACACAACCCTATCCCATCACTCCAGTCATATACATCTTACCGAAAATACATAAATCTATCACATCTCCACCAGGTAGGCCTATCATTTCGGCCAGGGGGTCACTAACTCATCCCCTCTCCCAATATGTAGATTTTTTTCTACAACCCATGGTAGCCAAAATGAGTACTTATATTAAAGATACTACTGATTTTATTAACAAGTTAAGTACTTTCACTGATGTTTCTGATGAGACAATTTTGGCTACCATGGATGTTGCAAGCTTGTACTCTAATATTAACCATATTGATGGTATACATGCAAGCAGGGAACATCTTTCAGAATGCGTTACATCTTGTGGTTCTCCCATAGAATTTTTGCTGCTACTCATGGATGTAATTTTACACAAAAATTACTTTAAATTTGAAAATAATTTTTATTTACAGCTCATGGGTACAGCGATGGGGTCCAACATGGCCATCGTGGACATCGCATTAAAATCAAGGAATTTTTGAACTGTGACTCTTAAGTATGTGGTATATTTCATCAGGTGCCCATGTGGCCTATACTACATAGGCAAGACGATCCGCATGCTGAAGGAACGGCTGAGCCTACATCGATCTGCCATCAGGAAGGCTTTATCAGATGCTGACGACAAGGAGGATTTAACCCAGCAACCGGTGGCTCGTCACTTCAAGGAAATGAAGCATAGCCTGGCGACCCTTCGTTGCATGCCAAATGCACAGGTCAAGGCATCTCCCAGAGGAGGAGACCGGAACAGAGCATTATTGCAACTTGAAGCAAGAACCATTTACAATTTGGACACATTGTGCCCTCGAGGGTGAAACGAGGAGTTCCAACTAAGTTGCTTCTTATAACCGATTTGTCACGGTAGTGACTCATCTGCAATAGGTGACTTTTCGTCCCCAGGATTGGCGTCTACAGGACACTTCAGCATTTGCTATTCTGACTATTTATCTGCATGTTATGCATTATCGTCTTACCCGTTACAGGATCAACAATGTGCTTACTATATCTCAGCATGTTTTGGCAGCACCTTATCTGTTGATGGTTTATATGTATTTTGCCGTTATTTTTGACATATGTTCCTTGTATTTATACTACAGTTCCTTTGATCAATAGTGGTAAACATACTGAAGTCTGTGTCTATTTTTGGATTATATACCATTTTCATGAATTAAGACTAACGGTTAGACCTATGATGTTCTTTTATGCTTCACATTTGGCTGTATTGATAGCCAGTAAGCTCGTGCCAAATTATTATCTGATAAAGGTTGATTTAGGCATAGTCATGAGCTACCTTCCCCTTCTTTTTGGGTTTGTGTAGGCAATCATTAATAGATAGATTATGGGCCTGACATGGCAAAAGATTACTTTATGATACTTAAATCTCCATCAGAGATTTATATGGTTTTACATTAACCACATCTATTGTCAAAACATGTTGCAGTAATGATTTGTGTGCTTCATTTATTTATTTTTTATATATCTTGCCAGTATACATCATCATGTATGTTCACATTTTATGATGTTTTTTACTATCACTTTAGGTGTTTTTGTTCACGTGCTGTATGTTTAGATCCATGTGTTCCCTCATGTTGCTTATCAGGTGTTTGATGAATTTTGGTGGTACAAATATGTTTACATCACCTATGAGTGCTGTTTCTATAGTTCGTGGCAGTTATTATGACTGTTGGCATTAATCTAATGGTCGCGCATGCGCAGTTTGCTGCATGATATGCGTGTCCCTTTAAGTAACAGACTCTCTAGTTATTTATTTTTTTTTCACCCCTCGGCGGTTCGCGCATGCGCAGTTGGTTCCGCTTTGGCAGCCTCGTTATTCCTCGCTTACCTGATTCTTTTGGATAGCTGCAATATTTATGTGAGGGTTCCCTATCATACCTAGATGTATTTCCTAAGTGAGCTATCATTGAAATAGCAAAATAATGGCTGTTTTATGCACTTTTAGATTTCGAAACCTCGCGCATGCGCAGTTGGTTTCTAATGGAGATTTCCTTGTGTTCCATTAACCATAGATGCGTGTCAGATACACGCAGGTAATCCAGAGCTACAGCAACAGCCGAGTTGCTGACAGGTACACAAGGGGTTAAACAACATGGATGGGAGCAGTGATTAAGTATATTATTTCTTGCACCTGTACATTTAATGGTTTTTTAGGTATATGTGTGTTCGTTCTCACTCTGTAAATCACATCACCTTGATAAAGGTCCCGTTTGAGGACCGAAACGTTGGAATGATGTCTTGTTGATTATATATATATATACACACACATACACATACACACACACACACACACACACATATACATATATATACACACACACACACACACACACACACACACATATATATAATCTCAACATATCCAAATCAGTATAACTTCAGAGGTAATAAAAACAATGGCTATAGATGGTATACCAGTGTACTGTCCTAGGCCAGAGTTGTACTGTCAAAGCTGTGAGGCATCAGTGTGGGAGAGGGGACTGCCTTCATCAGAATCGCAGTGTTCGTATATATAACCAAGAGTTTAAGCAGAGTCTAAGCATGATAATCCGTAACAGGTCACCCCTGTGTCAAATATTGAAACTTCACAGAAATTAGGGCCTAGTAGAATAACGGAATAGCAAAACACGAAGTGCAATCACAAATAACATAATGATGTTTCTGTCTCCATAGTTCATAACAACCAGGTCATGTTCATAAAAAACACCCCAGGTTGAGCGCCTCATTGAGGCTTCTGGGTCTCACAGTTGGTATATCAAGTGAGCCTCTCGTATCAGTAGTAGCTTACTAGTATCTCCTCCTCACATGGGTCGTGGTATTTAGTCAATTATCATGTATCCCAGTGAGGATAGTTGGTGACCTTGTTCAGGAAAATGTATAGCAACAGGTTTATGGAATCACCTTTTTTGAGGGCCAGTCGTATTCTCGACCGTTGTTCATTCATACTTTCACTTAAAGTGTGGTCAGTCTTACAGACATATACGAGACTACTGTGACACAGAATCAAGTAAATCATCGACATGGATTGACAGGTAAGGAATGAAGAAATCTTTATTTCTTTGACAGAATGCTGGTGTTTAAATTAAGTCTATAAATGAATGCACTTTATGGTTACTCTGCTTATTTTTTGCAGCAGTAACATTAAGGATGTTTAACATTAAGGATATATATATATTGGCACTGTGTGCTCATTTGCATGTCATTTCCCAGAATCCCTTGCTGCAGTGGAAACACTGTGTGCTGGGTGATAATGGGGAAAGACAGACACACACACACACACACACACACACACACACACACACACACACTGTATGATGGCTTTTATGCCTTTGTTTGATATTTTTTTTTCCTTCTCTATTCCATCATGACCAACGCTGCAATACCCTTTCACATGTATTTTGCATATTTTGTTTCAATTCACATTACTAAACCCGTTATGTAATCATTTGTGTTTAGATATTCCGACATAATGTTCCTTTCACTGCTTTTATTGATATTTGTATCACTTTACGTCATACTGTCACTTTATGGTTACATTGCTTTTTTTATGCAGCAGTAACGTTAAGGATGTTTGACGTCCTTTTTCTGGTGTGCCGCCCTTAGAGGGAATATATAACACATTTTGCTTAATGCACAGTAACTTGATAAAGGTTTGTAAGAGGACCAAAACGTCTATCACTGCCAATAAATTGAATTGATTGTGACAGACCACTGGAGTGCAACTTTATTCACTTCTGCATCATGGATTGTTGGTTGCTTCTGCTTTTGCACTGGATTGCTGTTGTTCAGCTTCTGTGGTCATTTCCTTTAGTACCGTGAATGCACCACCCTTTGGACAATCCTAGCAGTTAGACAGGTCTCTGTGATAAATACTTGATTTGATTGACCTAATACAATCATCTCACGCACCAGCGGGGCACCGTGGATGACTGACCTCGATTTATAAGCATGATATCTAGAGCGGGCGGGCTCCTGCTCACTGCTGTTCTCTGGACTCCCAACTGGAGGGGGATTGCTGTCATGACCCGAGACCGCCGGACCTCCTTTCCCAAGAATCTCCACCTGGGGCACTGACAAGGGCAATGAACGCTCGTAAGTCTCTGAAGGAGAACAGGGAATGGAGATACCCCATCTCCCCCTTAAACCCCCCCCCCCCAGTCCTCCCTCAACCCAAATGCATACTTCCCAGCAGTGCACCTCCACCTCCTCGCTCACCATATACCGGAGGCCGAGGAGAAATAGGCACACAACCAGGTCGACTACCAAATACCTCATCCCACAAGCTTGCAGAAGGACCCCTTAAACAAACATCCTAGGGCAACAAGACAACCAGTCCTCCTCAAACAGACACAATAAATAAAAGGAGATGAGTGATCACAAGAAACACTTAAAACAGGTAGTAGTTCTGGATACATATATTAGGCAAGTGACATCTATATAGGCTGCACCTTTTATAGCCTTTGCAGAAGTCTTGTTCTACAGATGTTAACAGAAGGCTTTGAGTGCTTGCATGGATGGAGTAGTCATGGGAAGAAAATGCGATGAGTGAGTTGATGAGAAGTTTTTTGGGGGGGCTACAGTAGGTAGGTGGGGGAGGATTAAATGGTGCAGGCTTATAAATGTGGAACATGTGTAGAGTAGTGAGCTCACCAAAAGCTGTCCAGTAATATCCTCAAAGTTGCTGGAAGATCCAGACAGATGTCCACCTCTTCTATAACTCCTGTATAACTCTTTCAGTCCCTTAAAAATGTATCCCTAGTGCTTCACCTTTAAGATTGGAAAGGCCGCGGCAGGAGATTGCTCCAGCAGTATTTACAATTTCCTCACTGTGTCTGCACCTATTGGTATTATAATGGAGAAGAAAATGTGAGCTTCCTTTATACAGTATAAATATTTTATTTATTTATAAAATATTTTACCAGGAAGTAATACATTGAGAGTTACCTCTCGTTTTCAAGTATGTCCTGGGCACAGAGTTATGACAAATAATACATGGTTACAAATAGTTACATAAATGAACAGGGTATACATTATATACAAGACATTGCATGCACAGTTAAAGAAAATATATGTTATGGGCGAATGAAACAGTTACAGACCAGATTAAAATGTGAGACAGCCTTAGATTTGAAAGAACTTAAACTGGTGGTGGATGTGAGAGTCTCTGGTAGGTTGTTCCAGTTTTGGGGTGCACGGTAAGAGAAGGAGGAACGGCCGGATACTTTGTTGAGCCTTGGGACCATGAACAGTCTTTTGGAGTCTGATCTCAGGTGATAAGTGCTGCATGTGGTAGGGGTGAGGAGCTTGTTCAGATAGCTGGGTAGCTTGCCCATAAAGAATTTAAAGGCAAGAAAGGAAAGGTGAACTTTGCGCCTAGCCTCTAGTGATGACCAATCTAGTTCTTTGAGCATTTCGCAGTGATGTGTGTTGTTGTTGTTGCATTGGAGAACAAAACGACAAATTGAATTGTAGAGGGTGTCAAGTTTGCTAAGGTGGATTTGAGGTGCCGTGCCATATACTATGTCTCCATAGTCAATAATTGGCATTAGCATCTGCTGTGCGATACGCTTTCTGACCAGGAGACTTAGGGAGGATTTGTTCCTGTAAAGTACCCCTAGTTTGGCATAGGTCTTGGTTGTCAGGGTATCAATGTGCATCCCGAATGTTAAGTGGGAGTCAAACCATAAGCCCAGGTATTTAAAACTAGTGACAGGTGTTAGGGTGGTGTTAGTGTTGGTTCTAATATGGAGCTCAGTCGCTGGAAGCTTTAAGAATTTAGTCTTGGTCCCAAATACCATTGTTACAGTCTTGTCAGTGTTTAAAAACAGTTTGTTTTGGGAAATCCAGTTTTCGAGTCTCAAAAAGTCAGGCTGTAGTATGTGTTGAAGGTCAGAGAGGCTATGGCTGTGTGCATATAGGATTGTGTTATCTGCATACATGTGTATTGAGGCTTCCTTACAAGCTGTGGGAAGATCATTAATGAACACTGAGAAGAGTAGGGGCCCCAGAACAGAGCCTTGCGGGACACCACAGGTGATATCCAGGGGGTTGGAGTTAGAGCCTGAGATGGACACATGTTGGGATCTTCCTGATAGGTAGGACTGAAACCAGTTTAAAGCATGCTTCCCTATTCCAGAGCTCTGGAGTTTGTTAAGCAGGATAGCATGATCAACTGTATCAAAAGCCTTTGCAAAATCTAGGAATACTGCACCAGTGAGTTGTCCCCGTTCCATTCCACACTGGATTTCATTGCAAACTTTTAGCAGGGTAGTTACGGTGGAGTGTTTGGGACGAAAGCCAGATTGGAATTGGCTAGGGAAATTTGTCTTGGTGTAGTAGTCGCTTACTGTAATTGGGAGTGGACACATTTTTCCATGACTTTGGATAGAATTGGGAGAAGTGAGATTGGTCTGTAGTTTGAGACAGTGTTATTGTCCCCACTTTTGAAGATTGGGACAACTCTGGCAGTTTTCCAGTTCTTAGGGATATGGCCTGCAGACAGGATAGAGTTGACTATGGAAGCAATTGGTTTGGCAATGGCTGGGGCACCAAGTTGTAGGAACCTAGATTGTAGCAAGTCAGGTCCGCATTGGCTGCTTAGTTTTAGTTTGAGGAGCGCTTGTGTAATCTCCTCTTCAGATACTGGGCCAATTTGAAAATTGTGGGCAGTGTTGGGAAGGGGTGCGGCTATGTGGGAACTCCCAGGATGAGATTCAGGTTTGTGGTTTGGGCTGCGTTTTGCTAATAAGTTAGTGGCACACCCCACAAAGTAATCATTGAATGCATTTGCAATGTCAGTGGGGTTTGTCAGAGTAATATCCCCCTTAGTGATATTACTTGGTTGTTGATGGTTAGGAGGCTGGAATATATTGTTGATAACCTTCCAGAAGTTAGCTGGGTTTGATGTATTTTGGTGGAGATTGTCAGTGTAATATTGTGCTTTTGCGTGCCTTGTTTGCCTTGTGCACATGTTCCGCAGGCATCTGTAGTGATTGAGATCCTTGGTAGTGCCAGTTACTTTGTAGCTTTTCCACAAGGTATCCCTGAGCTGGTAGAGTGCAATAAGGTCAGTTGTAACCCGTGGAAGATGGGCCCCCCGTACCCTTATTTTGCGTAGTGGAGCATGGGTATCACAGAGTTTTAAGAATTCGGATTGGAAATAGTCGAGCGCAGAATCAGGGTCGGGAATTAAATCGATTCTGTGCCATGGGCAGTTGGTAAGGTCATCCAGAAACTGTTGTGGGTTAACGTTTTTAAATGTTCTAGTGAGGAGAACTTTAGGGCTTGAATGGGGCGTTTTAATTTTCCTTACACAGTACACTATTGCATGGTCACTGAAAATGTCAGGAAGGATGCCAGAGGATTGGATTCTGCTGTGGTTTGAGGAGAGAATCCAGTCTAGCAAGGAATGGTTATGCAATTTCGGGTTTGTCCGTGTGGGTTGGGAAATGAGTTGTGATAGGTTAAGTGACTTGAGTTGTATCTGGATTTTATGGTTTTTAGGGTCAAGCCAGTTGAAGTTGAAATCCCCAAGAACTAGCAGCTCACTCTTCTCGTTCAGAGAGGAAATGGAGCCAAGAAACTGGGTGATATCAGCCAGGGATTGTAGAGGGTCTTTAGGGGGGCGGTAGATGCCAGCGAGCAAGATGGGCTTAGAAAAGGGGAGGCAGATTTTGCCAACTAGAATTTCAAAAGAGCGTGGGCTTGGGGGGCAATTTAACAGTGTAAATTGTAATGTATCTGCAATATAAAATAACACCCCTCCTCCTCTCTTTGACCTATCTCTCCTAAAATGGAGTATCCCTGAATGGCAATATGTGCATCAGGGGTTTTATGGGTTAGCCATGTTTCTGTAAGAACGATGGCTTTGAGTTTATGCATAAGGCACCATGCCCTTAGTTCGTCCAGTTTGGGCAGCAGGCTCCGAATATTTATATGGGTGACAGCCCTTTTTGGAATCTAAAGGTGGAATTCTCAGGGGCATGGGACAGATTTGAAATGGGAGGACCTGGGTTAGGTTCAACATCACCTGCTAAAAAGAGTAATAGTATGAGAAGAAATTTGGGTAGTTTTTTGCAAGTTGTAAATTCGTGGTGTTTGCCATTAGAGTGAGCAGTGGTTGGTGTGCTGGTTTTTAGAGTTCTCCACCAACATTCCATAGATAGCGAAAGGCTTTTGAGACGTCCAGGGTGTATGGTGATGTTGGGTGTGGGCCAGGATGGAGGAGTTTGTAGTGTATAGAGGGAGTAACATCTCCATGAGGCCAGGAGAAAGAAAAAAGTTAAGATACATAGCAGGTTCATGATGCCAGAGGTAGGCAGTGCTGCATGGAGCTGTTGTGAGTGTGTGCAGACTAAACAGCAGGGGTGTGCCTGTTCCTTGTCAAATGTTTTGCTGCATTGCAAAGCTAGTCAGTTCTGGGTTTCAGTGGGTTGAGTTGGTGTGGGAGTTATTTTTGTGCAGTCAGTCTTAGGAGAGGCTGCAGTGAAATACGTTGTAAAGGGGTGTGGGGTTAAAATATGCAGGTTAACAAGCATGGGATCAAAGTGTGGTCATATAAGCTCACCGTTTGTTGCCTTGAGTAAGAGTTTGCAGAAAGGATGCAGCCCCCAGTCACCTCTAGTCAAACTATAGTCTAACTATTATTGTCACTTAAAATGATCACTTTAAATGCATCACTCTTAAGATGCCAATGCTACCTTGCCAATGCAAGGGACATACAGTGGGCATCTCGGTGCTACTGTTTAGTATTTACTCCATTCAACTTCCTTGTTTGGAGATTAAAGGTGTGATGCTAACCATGCTATTTCTATCTACTTACACTGAAATGTAAGAGTTTGTGTTTTATTTATTTATATAAAGGAAGCTTACACTTTGCTTTGATATCTTCTGTTTTATATACCTGTACATTATACAGTAGCTATACCTTTAAAAAAAAAATTAGCTCTTCATTGCATATTTTTAGTTTTGTAGTGATTTCTGTTCTGATTCTTCATAATGTGGAGAAGGATAGGGGAGCACAAAGAGAAAGAACAGTGCGAGTCTAAATTGGTAGAAACACAATATAACTTCAGACAGTAGCTACCTGGCTGGCAACAACATGCACTTAAAAAAGCCAGCACTCAAGGGGTGTGCAGGGAAAGAGTACGCTGACCCAACAAATCAAACCCAAAAAGTGAAACCCCAACACTGGAGCAACCAGGGAGAAGGGGAAATGGGGATATGGTAATATAATATTATTAACACACACGGCCATGTGTGAGTCTGTGCTTCACAAGGTATCTTGTACAGTGGATCTTTGTTATAACGTCCCTCAGCAGGGGGGGGGGGGGGGTTGGAGGATTGTACGTGGATAAACTCTTGTGGTACACCAAATGCCAATAGGATAGAAGATATCCGGATAATGCGATTAAAAACACAGCATTTATTAGTAAAACAAACGAAAGCTCCTATGAACTCACATGTAAAATAACACCAATGCTACAACCTCCTCTGTGAACCGCGTCCGGTCTGCAGGGCTGACTTAGGTCAGAAAGTCTCTTAAGTAGCCCAGCAGCTGATTCTAACATAGAAGCACCTGAGCTGTCTGAGAACAAAGCCCTTAACTGTAATCAGGGCATTAGCAGCAGGCACAGTCGCTTGCATGCATAATGTAACCAGAATAATATAACCAGGATTTACTGTGTGGGTGCTTATACACATTTTATCCTGGTTATATTATGCATGCAAGCGACTGTGCTGCTGCTAATGCCCGGATTACAGTTAAGGGCTCCGTTCTCAGACAGCGCAGGTGCTTCTCTGTTAGAATCAGCTGCTGGGCTACTTAAGAGACTTTCTGACCTAAGTGAACATTGCCGAACCTGACAAAGTATCGCGAGATACGAAATGCGTAGTTGGGGCAACGTTCACTTTCCTGGCTCCAGCTGATCACTGTAGTGCTCCGTCATCACTACCCTCCAGCCCTGCAGACCGGACGCGGTTCACAGAGGAGGTTGTAGCGAGTCGCAGCCCGGACCAGTCGGGAACATTGGTGTTATTTTACATGTGAGTTCATTGGAGCTTTCGTTTGTTTTACTAATAAATGCTGTGTTTTTAATCGCATTATCCGGATATCTTCTACCCTATTGGCATTTGGTGTACCACAAGGGTTTATCCACGTACCACCCTCCAACCCCCCCCCCCCCCCCTGCTGAGGGACGTTATAACAAAGATCCACTGTACAAGATACCTTGTGAAGCACAGACTCACACATGGCCGTGTGAGTTTATAATATTATATTACCATATCCTAATTTCCCCTTCTCCCTGGTTGATCCAGTGTTGGGGTTTCACTTTTTGGGTTTGATTTGTTGGGTCAGCGTACTCTTTCCCTGCACACCCCTTGAGTGCTGGCTTTTTAAAGTGCATGTTGTTGCCAGCCAGGTAGCTACTGTCTGAAATTATATTGTGTTTCTACCAATTTAGACTCGCACTGTTCTTTTTTTTTTGCACTCCCCTATCCTTCTCCACACACCATTTGAGGATCGCTGGGACGAACCTCCTTGGGTCGAGCTGCATCATTTACATCGGGCCAGTATTGTTTTTATTATTTATTACTGTCGGCCTCACTACGTGTGTCCATTTATTACGTACCACCACACACGGTTTATTCAAGAGTCGGTTACATTGTAGCGCCCTAGTATTTTCCTACTGATTCTTCATAAGCTGGTTTCATTGAACTAATGCTTTGTGTTTCTCTCTATATGTTGTATATCGACATACTGTAATACTGCCCTAAATGTAAAAGGAGGCCATGGAGCACATGGGGTCTGTTGAGAGGTTTTACAGCCGATAAGAAAATGGGGCCAAGTGGTTCTTATCTGCTGTCAAAGTCTATGTTTCTAAAACATGCATTAGAAACTCACCTTGTTTTTGTTTTATTTTGTTTACAGACATGTAAAAGGAATAGTATTAGTTGCATTAGCTGACGGGACATTAGCAATATTCCATCGAGGAGTTGGTAGGTATCCTGCTAATATGCACTGTAGAGTAAAACAAGGTATTTATACTGCGGAATTATAACAAAAGTTGCCTTAGGTATGACGTTAAATGTGTTCATTTGGTTACTGTTGGTAATTCCTATTTCCAAATTATAGTATAGATTGGAGATTACATTTAATAATCATGAAATTAAGCAGTCTTCTGACACACAATACTTTCCGGCGCTGGAAGATTTACAGTCCATTCAAGTCCATGTCTTCTAGCGCCAGAAACTGTCTTGTGGCAGAAGACTACTTAATAAATTTGGGCCTGAATCTGTTCATCATTAGGAAAGATGCTGCTTTTGATAAAGATTGTGTTATTATATACTATGCCGGGGAGAAGCATTTAATGTGGTCTGGACCAGTGGTTCCCATCCTTTTTTACATTGTACACCTAATTAATCTTCTTGCCAATTCCTCAGATTATTACGTACAAAACTGTGTGACAGATCGCAGGCATTATAACCCTAATATTTACAAGTAGTATTTTAAAGTCTGCCTAAAATAATGTATTTGAGAAATGACAAATCTTTGATAACTGTGATATAGAGCTGTGACAGTCCAGTGTAGTAATATGAGGTTGTGAAAAACCATGCCTACCATCTTCTCAGTTTTGTTAGATTGTAAATAGATAAGATACTTATACAATAGTTATATAGATTCAGAGAAAGACAAAAAAAAAAACCTCACTACAACATTTGCCAAATGACATCTGCTTGAAGAAACACTCACATTATACATGCGTGAAACATCTCAGAAATGTGTGTATATGTATATGTGTGTATATATATATATATATATATATATATATATATATGTGTGTGTATATATATGTATATATGTATATGTATATATATATAGTGGTTCTATATTCCTGTATCACTTTTTTCTGCACATCCATTCAGAAGTGTAATATATCTATGTTTGCTTTATATCTTATTGTAGATGGTCAGTGGGATTTGACAAACTATCACCTAATTGATTTTGGACGACCTCACCATTCCATTCGATGCATGACTGTGGTTCATGAAAAAGTCTGGTGTGGCTACAGAAACAGAATATACATTGTACAGCCAAAGACCATGAAGATAGAGGTAAGTGACACATACGTTGTTTTTGAGTACGTACTGTATGTTCATAAGTACACGTACAGTACTGTTTTTGCAGTGATTCAATGTGGCAATAACGTGATAACCAAAGCATCAGCACTGCGGGGATCAAGGTGTGGGGGCAAAAATAATTTAGTTAAATTGAATTGTGTGTGAATTGTTTGGATTTATTAATATTTGTGTATTTTTATTTCTGCACCGTAGGGATCATCAATATTTTCCCGTCAAAATCATGACATAAATTAATTTGCTTAATGTATTTAATTTGCGCATCAATGAGGTTATGTATAGCAGTATAAGTATGTACATCAATATACAAGCAGATTTGATTAAATTAAGGTTTCCGTTTTCTGATCAGCAGGGAACTCGTGGGATTTCCAGTCCTTTAAAACATTTTTAATGACCCTACAGAGTATGTCACAGAATTAGTTGTGCACAAGTTGTCTCTTGAAGATGCTGGCAGTGGATTGTGTTAAAGCTGCAGACCCTATTTTTTTCCATAAATATATGGAAAAACACAGACGCAGACAATGTATCAGGGATTAAAAAAGACTGGGGACAATTGTCGAACCAATAGGTGATGACTCTGCAAAAATAAGAAAGAAGCAAAATATGGTGAAGTACACTGGCGACACACTTTATTCGAGCTCGGCTAGTCCCACGAATTCGGGTATACCCGGGTGTATTGAGGTTTGTGACTGTTTTCTGCCCGAGTGCATTGAGGTATTTTCCAGCAAGGGATTGAAGCATTTTATTCCCGCTGGCTGCAATACTGCACAGTATATATATATATACTGTATTACAATTCATGAATTTATGCCATCTGGTAGACACGCGAAGCATTGCAGCCTATTAAATCCTAATCATTATCATTTAACAGATCAGCCGCCCGTCAGCCAGGCATGAACCCAGGCTGGGAAGGCAAACGCAACGGGGCTTGTCAGAGGTGAGGAGCGGCGCATTCCAGGTATCTGCCAGGTACATACTGGGTATTTGCTTGAATAAAGTGTGTCGGTGCAGTATGCTTGTATTCTTTAACTACGCAAAATATAGAAGCTACTTACAAAGTAGCAGGTATAACAGGCATGTAGGATATACACAATCCTCTCCTCATTGCTGATCTGTGTAGCTGTTTGTCCTGGCTCCACGTGGGACGCTGAGACCCCGCGCGACGTATCAGATGCGTCCGCAGCTGCCTCCAGTTTCTTCCTTGCTAACCCTCAAGTCTCGCGAGACTGCGAGCGTGACGTCAGCGTGTTGTTGGATCCGTTGATGGGGAAAGTAGGCGGATAATGTCCAGCAAATGGTAATAGCATTAATGCCAGATAGTAAAAGCTGACAGTCCAGAGAGTTAAGGAGACCTTATGAAAGTAATATTTCAGCCTCCACCCTACGTGTTTCGTCTTAGTATAAAGACTTCATCAGGGGTTAGGGTTAACCGTAACCCTGATGAAGTCTTTATACTAAGACAAAACGCGTAGGGTGCAGGCTGAAATATTACTTTCATAAATAACCCAAAACGCGGTTTTGAAGCAAAAGGTGGCACTGTGTGCTCATTTGCATGTCATTTCCCAGAATCCCTTGCTGCAGTGGAAGTGCTGTGTGCTGGGGGATAATGGTGAAAGGTGGTGTTATATATATATGAGAAAGACAAAACAGAGAGCGCACGCCCCATAGTGTAACACTGTAACATTTAATGTGGGGAAGGGTGGATGGGGGGATTAAAAACACTCACAATAGAAAGGTAAAATATAAGCAGTATGTGATATATAATCACCACCAAGGCATGTCCAAACCGCAGCAGAGAGTCCAAAACAGGCTGGAGTAGATCTCACGAACAGCACAGTCCCTCCGGTTCACTCGAAATCATCCAGGTGATTCTGGCATCAGAGTTGGCCTTCAAATCACTACATGTGCTCCCCGGCCGTAAAGGATGCACACAACGTGATGACGTAGTGTCGTAAAGTACGTCCCTGACGCGTTTCGTCGCAACAAATGTAACTTTATCAAAGGGATTCCCTTTGATAAAGTTGCATTTGTTGCGACGAAACGCGTCAGGGATGTACTTTACGACACTACGTCATCACGCTGTGTGCATCCTTTACGGCCGGGGAGCACATGTAGTGATTTGAAGACCAACTCTGATGCCAGAATCACCTGGATGATTTCGAGTGAACCGAGTGAACCGGAGGGACTGTGCTGTTCGTGAGATCTACTCCAGCCTGTTTTGGACTCTCTGCTGCGGTTTGGACATGCCTTGGTGGTGATTATATATCACATACTGCTTATATTTTACCTTTCTATTGTGAGTGTTTTTAATCCCCCCATCCACCCTTCCCCACATTAAATGTTACAGTGTTACACTAGGGGGCGTGCGCTCTCTGTTTTGTCTTTCTCATAGATTTTGCTGTGGAACTGGTTATTCCATGTGAGAGCTGCTGTGGGCCCCTGGACTCTGTACATTGTTCTGGTGCTACCTGTCAGGACTCATTGTGGGGTTTGGACATTGGACTTTTATTTTGTTATTTTGTGTATTCATATGTTTGTATTTAGTATCTATTGATTTTTCTATATATATTATCAAGGTTTTTTTTACCTTTTAGGCTAATCATTTAACCATTAATAATATCATTTAATATCATTTGATATATATTTATTTGCTTGTTGGTGCTACTTTTCGTTTATTTTTTGTATATATATATATATATATATATATATATATATATATATATATACATACATACATACATACATACATACATACACAACAATTTTTTTTTATTTTTTCAATTGGCTGATTTACTAAAAAAAAATGCCAGCAGGGTTACCAATAGAAATTGACAGAATCTGTGATTTTTCTTTTGGCTGCACCGAGGCTGACCCCAGGGTCCATAACAATATTTGTCCTGTAGATATACATTCTAGTTGCCTGGCAATGAAGGGGTCCCCAGTCATTGATTATTATTAGTGTGTATCCCAATAAGAGAGGCTATTCCACATATTCAGTAGGGCTTGCTTGGTGGCTTAACATAAATTCCATATCCCAGTTAAGAGTTCAGTAACGTTGGCACACCAGTATTACTGTTGGGTTTCTAGAACCTCCGTCGTCTTCATAGCTGCCTAATGTAGTGTATCCACAGAAAAGGAAAGTGAATGAAAAAGATGCATTATTCTTGTATTAAACTTAAAGAAAACAGATCCGTCGTAGGCACCTATAAGGCATTGCCCCTGTCTCGGGGGCGGTGTAACTCTATTGCAATGTAGAACAGAGATGTAGAGAGACAGCTTTTGTTTATTTATTTTTTTAAGGAAAATCTCAATTAAAAAGACTTGTATAAAAGTCACATATACATGTACCACTTGCTTCAAATCTATGTATACTGTGGACAAGACAGAATAAATCTGTTCCACCTAATCACATTGAGCAATAAGGAATACGAGTGACTGTCCCTTATCTGCCTGGCAACACATGACAGGACATATGGGATTAGATAAGAAGCAAAACAGATAGAATCTTGAGAGCAATTGTCAGTAAGAGATAGCTAGTGACAGTCTGAGATGCACACAGATAGCCCATGTGATAGTGAGGGGCTTAAGACAGTTGGTCACAGATAGTGAAAGAGGATGCTTGTTGTAGACAAAAAGTGAGACAGCTGCATAAACACATCTCCTACACACAGAGAGAGAGATTTTCCCTACACACAAAGAGAAGTGTGTTATGAGGAGAAGAGTCTACAGTAAAAGAGATCACAATACTTGCAGGACTGTTCAAGAGTGAGTACTTTCACTGGAACTTGAATATCCTTAACAAATTGCACACACACTTCACTAATGCTTAAAGCTTAACTGGCCTGCATCGCAAATATATGTCAATAAGTGATATACGCGTTCTGACGCAGTGCTGGCAATATTATTGGCCTACGTAGCTTCTACATAGGACACTAGGACCAATAAGATTGACAGTACTGCAGTGTCAATATTTGTTTGTGTTGGAGTGTATGTATGTATAGTGTCCAGAAAACAAACCTCTTTCAGGTCGTATTTTATTGGGGCCATATTCAGTTGTTGATGAAACAAAAGGAGAGTCCACACTGCCCGACCACAGGAGGAAAATATCATCTATGTATTGTTGCCAGGTTATGGCAAATTCTGCAAACATTGGGTTAGGATATACCGTATTTCCTCGATTCTAAGACGCACTTTTTTTCTCTTTTTCACGTGTCTGAAATAGGGACTGCGTCCTAGAATCGATGTACTCAAAAAAAACACACAAAAAAAACCAGCCAGGGGGCGCTGCAGAAGCCACAGCAGCTTTCAGCGTTTGCCCTGCGTTTCTGCCACCCCCGCCCCCCACACAGAGGAGCAGTGTGTCCCGCTGCATGCCCCGTGACTCTGCCACCAAACCCCCCCTCCCTCCACGTGCCGGTCCCCAAAGGAGCAGTGTATGTTCGGCTGCATGTCCAGCGCTCCCCCCTAGCTTGCTCCAAGTGCCGGTCCCCAAAGGAGCAGTGTATGTTCGGCTGCATGCCCCGCGCTCCCCCCCTTGCTGAAATTACCGCCCCCACACAGGAGAGATTGATTCGGCAGTGTGTGGCTGCATGCCCCAAAAGCCCTCTGTCTGCCTCTGCTACTCACAAGCCCCCCCCCTCCCCCTGCTCCAAGTGCTCTGCCCAAAAGGAGCCATGTATGTTCGGCTGCATGCACCACAAGCCCCCCCTCCTCCCTCGCTCTGCTCGTTGGAAGTGCCGTCCCACACAGGAGAGATTCATTCGGCAGTGTGTGGCTGCTGCATGCCCCACGTTCCCTCTGTCTGCATCTGCTACTCACAGCTGTGCTGCCGGCACCACAAGCCACCCCCACCCCGTGTCTCTGTCTCTCTGTGTTTTTCTCTTTCAGTGTATGTGTGTGTCTCTCTGTGTGTGTATGTGTCTCTCTGTGTGTGTGTGTGTGTGTCCTTTCATTCTCTCCCCTTCCCTCCAATTTCTCTCCTTCTCTCCCCTCCCCCTTCTCTCCCCCATTCCCCCCACTCCCCTCTCTCCCTCTCTCCCCCCTTCACTCTCTCCTCTCTCCCCCCTCTCCTCTTTTTCCCCCTCTCTCTCCTCTCTCTCCTCTTTCCCCTCTCTCTCCTTTCTGCCCCCCCTCTCTCTCCTCTCTCCCCCTCTCTCCTCTCTCCCTCCTCTCTCTCTCTCATCTCCCCCTCTCTCTCCTCTCCCCCCCTCTCTCTCCTCTCCCCCCCTCTCTCTCCTCTCCCCCCCTCTCTCTCTTCTCCCCCTCTCTCCTCTCCCCCCTCTCTCTCTCCTATCCCCCCTCTCTCTCTCCTCTCCCCCATCTCTCTCCCTTCTCTCTTCCCCCCTCTCCCTCTCTCCCCCATCTCTCTCTTCCCCCCTCTCTCTCTCTCTCTCTCTCTCTCTCTCTCTCTTCCCCCCTCTCTCTCTCTCTTCCCCTTCTGTCTCTCTTTCTCTCTTCCCCCCTCTGTCCCTCTCTCTTCACCCCCCCTCTCTCTCGCTTCCCCCCCTCTCTCTTCCCCCGTCCTCCCTCTCTTCCCCCCTCTATCTCTCTTCCCCCCCTCTCTCTCTTCCCCCTCTCTCTCTTCCCCCTCTCTCTCTCTTCCCACTCTCTCTCTTCCCCCAACTCTCCCTCCCACCCCCCCTCTCTCTCTTCCCCCTCTCTCTTTCCTCTCTCTTCCCTCCAACTCTCCCTCTCTCTCTCTTCCCGCTCTCTCTCTCTTCCCCCCTCTCTCTCTCCCCCCTCCCCTCTCTCTCTTCCCCCCTCTCTCTCTTCCCTCTCTCTCTCTCTTCCCTCTCTCTCTCTTCCCCCTCTCTCTCTGTTCTCTCTCTTCCCTCTCTCTTCCCCCCAATTCTCCCTCTCTCTCTCTCTCTCTTCCCCCCTATCTCTCTCTTCCCCCCACTCTCTCTCTCTTCCCTCTCTCTCCCCCCTCTCTCTATCTCTTCTCCCCCCCCCTCTCTCTCTCCTCTCCCCTCTCTCTCTCTTCCCCCCTCTCTCTCTCTTCCCCCCTCTTTCTCTCTCTTCCCACTCTCTTTCTCTCTTCCCTCTCTGTTCCCTCTCTCTCTCTTCCCCCAACTCTTCCTCTCTCTCTCTTCCCCCCCCCTCTCTCCCCCTCTCTCTCTCTCTCTCTCTCACTCCCGAAAAAATTCTGCACATTTAATATAGTGGGGTTTTTTTCCTCAATTTTTTTTATTAAATCAAGGGTGCGTCTTAGAATCGATGGCGTCTTAGAATCGAGGAAATAGGGTACATAATGATCCTCAAAAAAGTTCATTAAAATGTTCGCGTACGAGGGAGCCACGTTTGAACCCATTGCGTTCCCTCGCTCTTGATTGAAAAACTGATCCTCGAACAAAAAATTATTCTCAAACACTATCTTGAGTAATGATAAAAGGAAATCCTGTTCCTGATCAGTGAATGTATGCATCTGAGCAAGATAGAAACGGACAGCCTCCACACCTCCATGGTGTGTAATGGAGGTGTAAAGGCTGTCCACATCCATGGTAACCAGGAGCATGTCTGGTGTGTTGATGTTGAGCGTCCTGAGGTGTAACAAGAACTGGGTGGTGTCCTGTATATAGGAAAGACCCATAGTGACAAGGGGTCTTAACATCAAATCCAAGAATGTAGCAATTGGTTCAAATATATAATTGGTGCCCGCCACTATAGGACGTCCCGGAGTGTCCTCAAGCCTCTTATGCACTTTCGGTAGTATATACAGTACAGGGATGATGGGGTCATCCACAGTTATATAAAACTTAAGCTGTTTATTGATCAGTCCCATGGACTCTGCTCTGGCCAACAGGGCCTGAATGGCCCATCCTATCCTAGGGGTTGGATCCTTAGTAAGGGGGGATAGTTGTCATGGTCAGAAAGTGTTTGGTAATTGTGATTTTCAGGTTTTTCTATCTGTGTCCTCCCTATATATTCTGTTCTTGCCTCATTTACGGAATCCAGGTGCTTTGGGGAGCACAGGTATATAAAAAGACAAAAAACACACAAAATATAGTGCAATATGTCTGTGTTATCAATTAAAATTATTGTATATAAAGGTATATTTATGGCATCGTGTCTGGCTTCTCCATATAGATCATTTCCTTACTGCT